>NC_135988.1:13779284-13983456 GCF_053455715.1 Rhinoraja longicauda
CTGCTGCGCCAACGTGCCTCTCAATCGTAGGATAGTGAACATATCTACATACAATGCTCCACAAATGGTCTCACCAGGGCACTATTTTATTGTTAGTAAGGTAGCTGCAGCCTCTGACTAGACTGGTCCCCTCATGCCCTTGAGCTATCCCAGAGCACCCACAGTCAATGAAGTGCCTTTGGAATTATAGTCACCGTAGGAACTAGAGTGGCCAATTTTGGAGAGAGGAAACAAAACACAATTGACAATTGAATAAAACACAGAGTACTGGATTAACTCAGCGGGCCGGGTAGCAACTGCGGAGGGAATGGATGGAAATGTCACCCATCCATTCCCTCCACAGTTGCTACCTGATCCCCTGAGTTCCTCCAGCACTTTGTGTTTTACTCCAGATTCCAGCACCTGCAGTTCCTTGTGTCTCCACGTTAATCTTTCCCGTAGCTGGTTAGCACGGAACAAAAGCTTTTCATTGTACCTCGGTACACGTAACCATAAACTAAACCGAACTGAGATAATTGGCTGCCTCTGTGGCCCATTCACTAGCAACAGCTCTTCACTGAGCAGTGGAAGACATTGCCCCAAGATGTTGCCACGTTCCTTTCACCATCTTCATTTACCAGTAGACAGAAAGATATAAATTTATAAACTAAAACTCTCGTTTGTTTGTTTGTTTGTTTGTTCCTGAACTACAGCCAAAACGGTACATGATAGCGCAACAATTTTAGGCCCACCTTACTCACCGTCGTCCCTTTGGTGCTAATGGAAGACGTTTCATTGAAATCGGTGTTATATTTTAAAAGTTATTCACATTTTAAAGTTTAAATCTATCTCCTAGGGAGGGAGGGAGGGAGGGAGGGAGGGAGGGAGGGAGGGAGGGAGGATAAGGGGGGTTGGGAGGAGGGGGAGGGGACGGGGAGGGGGTGGGGGGAGGAGAGGGGGAGGAGGGGAGGGGAAGGGGGGAAGGGAGTGGAGGAAGGGGGAGGGAAGGGGGAGAGGGGAGGGGGGAAAGGGGAGGGGAAGGGGGGAAGGGAGTGGAGGAAGGGGGGAGGGGAGGGGGAGAGGGGAGGGGGGGGAAAGGGGAGGGGGGGAAGAGAGGGTGCTGCACCAATGCAGGAGAGGTTTGGGCCCAATGGGTCCACTTGGTCTAGTAGGACATAAAACATAGAACAGTACAGCACAAGAACAGGCCTTTCAGCCCACAACATTAGTGCCATGGGCGCCATGGTGATGCTACTGGTGATGATACATGGTGATGCCAGAGACCCATGTTCGATCCTGACTAATGGGTGTCTGTCTGTACGGAGTTTGTACACTTTCCCCATGACCTGCGTGGGTTTTCCCCCGAGATCTTCGGTTTACTCCCACGTTCCAAAGACGTACAGGTTTGTAGGTTAATTGTCTTGGAATAAATGCAAATTGTCCCTAGTGTGTGTGTGTGTGTGTGTGTGTGTGTGTGTGTGTGTGTGTGTGTGTGTGTGTGTGTGTGTGTGTGTGTGTGTGTGTGTGTGTGTGTGTGTGTGTGTGTGTATGTGTGTGTGTGTGTGTGTGTGTGTGTGTGTGTGTGTGTGTGTGTGTGTGTGTGTGTGTGTGTGTGTGTGTGTAGGATAGTGTTAGTGTGCGGGGATCGCTGGTCGGAGCGGACTCGGTGGGCCGAAGGGCCTGATTCCGCGCTGTATCTCTAAACTAAACTAAACAAACATGATGCCAAGACCCACTCATCTCCGCCCGCACATAATCCACATCTCTCCATTCCATACAATTCCATGTGCCGATCCTAAAGTCTCTTAAATGCCGCTGCCACATCTGCCACAACCTCTACCCCCCGGCAGCACGTCCCGGCCACTCACTGCCCTCAGTGCGAACGATGCAGTACATCATGGAGTCAGAGAGTTACAGAGAAGCAGGCCCTTCAGCCCATCAGTTCCGTGTCGATGATCAGGCACGATCCACACTAAGCCCTTTCCCATTCTGCCCCCCACATACCCATCGGTTCCACCTAGATTCTATCTCCAATCTACAAACTTGGGGTAAAGTACGGAGGCCAATGAACCAGCCAACCAGCACGTCTCTGGGAAGTGAGAGGAAACCGGAGCCCCCCCCCCCCCCGGGAGTAAATCCATGTCGTCACAGAGGAAACGTGCAAACTCCACACAGAGATGGGGCGGCATGTCTGTCCCTGGAACGGTGGGGGCAGCCGCCCGCCGAGCCGTGCCATCGTGCCCCTGCTGCACAGTGACACCAAAGAGCTTGTTTATGCCTTGTCGTCACAAGCAAACTTGATTCAAGTTAGGAACAGGGGACGTACAACGAGATCTGGGTGTCCTAGTGCATCAGTCACTGAAAGGAAGCATGCAGGTACAGCAGGCAGTGAAGAAAGCCAATGGAATGTTGGCCTTCATAACAAGAGGAATTAAGTACAGGAGCAAAGAGGTCCTTCTGCAGTTGTACAGGGCCCTAGTGAGACCGCACCTGGAGTACTGTGTGCAGTTTTGGTCTCCAAATTTGAGGAAGGATATTCTTGCTATTGAGGGCGTGCAGCGTAGGTTTACTAGGTTAATTCCCGGAATGGCGGGACTGTCATATGTTGAAAGGCTGGAGCGACTAGGCTTGTATACACTGGAATTTAGAAGGATGAGAGGAGATCTTATCGAAACGTATAAGATTATTAAGGGGTTGGACACGTTTGAGGCACGAAACATGTTCCCAATGTTGGGGGTGTCCAGAAAAGGGGCCACAATTTAAGAATAAGGGGTAGGCCATTTAGAACGGAGATGAGGAAAAACTTTTTCAGTCAGAGAGTTGTGAATCTGTGGAATTCTCTGCCTCAGAAGGCAGTGGAGGCCAATTCTCTGAATGCATTCAAGAGAGAGCTAGATAGAGCTCTTAAGGATAGCGGAGTCAGGGGGTATGGGGAGAAGGCAGGAACGGGGTACTGATTGAGAATGATCAGCCATGATCACATTGAATGGCGGCGCTGGCTCGAAGGGCCGAATGGCCTCCTCCTGCACCTATTGTCTATTGTCTATTGTCTATAAAATAGAATCGATCCCATCCTCAGATGCGAGCAACAAACCATTCCCTCCACCGTTGCTACACGACTCACTGAGTTACTCCAGCACTTTGTGTTTGCATCTGAAGTCACTTATTTTCAAGTGGCATATACGCCCCACTATTTTCGCAGGTGCCTACCCCCTCCCCCCTTGATATCCCTTTGCTACAACTGCCCCTTCCCTCTGTCTCGGACAGCCCAACTCACACATCCTTTCCTCCTGAGATGCTGCCTGACCTGCTGAGTTACTCCAGCACTTTGTGTCTATCTTTAGCCCACCTCACCCGTCCACCCACCCAACCAACTGCACCCTTGATCCTTCCTCCCTTTCTTCTGGCCTCTCTCAACCTCACTCTGCAAACCTTGCCAAGGCTGATCTCTGCCAAAAGACACACAAAATGCTGAAGTAACTCAGCGGGTCAGGCAGCATCTCTGGAGAACATGGACCGGGATCCGAAACGTCACCATGTCCGCCAGACCCACCTGACCCGCTGAGCTACACTTTGTGTCTTTATTTTTGTAAACCAACGTCTGCAGTTTAGATTTTTTTAGTTTAGAGATACAGCGCGAAACAGGCCCTTCGGCCCACCGAGTCCGCACCGACCAGTGATCCCCGCACATTAACACTATCCTACACACACTGTGGCCAATTTACACTTACACAAAGCCAATTAACCTACAAGGCTGTGCGTCTTTGGAATGTGGGAGGAAACCGAAGATCTCAGAGAAAACCCAGGCAGGTCACACAGGGGGAGAACGTACAAACTCCGTACAGACAGCACCCGTAGTCAGGATCAATAGACAATAGACAATAGGTGCAGGAGGAGGCCGCTGGCTGGGTGAGGTCATGTGGGGCGCGGGGCGGTGACGTCACCCTTTGTCCCGTGTTTGGGAGTGAGGATGTTGGCAACCCCTACTAACACGGGACAAGGGCGGTCCCATACGGGACAAACTAATTTAGCCCAAAATACGGGATGTCCCGGCTAATTGGCAACCCTGCTGGTGTGTGAGGGTTGGTGTAAGTGTGTGGGGATCGCTGGTCGGTGCGGACCTGGTGGGCTTGCATCTCCAGAACTAAAACTCAAACTCAAAACGATTCTGAGAGCGTATTTTGTCTCTAACTCCAATAATGATGCACACGGAGCGCAGGGTCCACTCTGACGGACATAGATTATTCCTGAAAGTGTCGACGTCTCGGCCAAACTTGTCTCCGGGCATTCTTGTGTGGTGGGGACAACTGGTTGAACAATGAAACCTGTGGGTCAGTGAAGCTGCAGTGATCAAACTTCTTTCACTGTGCTATAGTTAGCTGGCTGGTTTGTTTTTTTTAACACACACACACACACACACGCATACTCTTGTGAATTCAGAGGAAGAAACAGAGGAAATTTGCTCAGGAAATAAAGGAAAAATACTATGGACTGTACAGGAAAGGTCTGATGATGATCCGGAACATGGGGATTGTATCAGAGCTCGGTGCTGGGAACTTTGCCAAGCAGACAGGAATATTAAACATATTTGGATTTTGAGAGGTGCCAGGTCTCTCTCGGTCCTCGGTGGGATGACATGTCTGTTTGGGTTCCCCACCATGGGAATTCCCGCCGTTTCTGACCCTTATCTCTGCTCAGCCGCCCCATGGCTCCTCGCTGCCTCCTGTTGTAGGGGCTGCCAACTTCCTCACTCCCAAACACGGGACATAGGGTGACGTCACCGCCCCGCGCCCCCACGCCCCACGCGACCTCACCCAGCCAGCGGCCACGTGCTCCCGCTCCACCAATGGCGGCTGCCTACTAACACGGGACGAGGGCGGTCCCGTACGGGGACAAACCAATTTGGCCCAGAATACGGGATGTCCCGGCTAATACAGGACAGTTGGCGACCCTGCGCCTGAGCCTCAGTGGGTGGTTTCTCAGTCCTCGTTCCTCGAGGTTGGTCACGGCGACATTTCGATTAGCGTCGGCACGGCGGCGGAGTTGCTGCCTCACAGCGCCAGAGTCCCCCGGTTCGATCCTGACTAAGGGGGCTGTCGGTACGGAGTTTGTACGTTCTCCCCGTGACCTGCCTGGGCTTTCCCCAGAAGCCCCGGTTTCCTCCCACACTCCAAAGACGCCCGGGTTTGTAGGTTAATCAGACAATAGACAATAGATAATGGGTGCAGGAGGAGGCCATTCGGCCCTTCGAGCCAGCACCGTCATTCAATGTGATCATGGCTGATCATTCTCAATCAGTACCCCGTTCCTGCCTTCTCCCCATACCCCCTGACTCCGCTATCCTTAAGAGCTCTATCCAGCTCTCTCTTGAATGCATTCAGAGAATTGGCCTCCACTGCCTTCTGAGGCAGAGAATTCCACAGATTCACAACTCTGACTGAAAAAGATTTTCCTCATCTCAGTTCTAAATGGCTTACCCCTTATTCTTAAACTGTGGCCCCTGGTTCTGGAATTGGCTTGGGTAAAGTTGTAAATTGTCCCTAGTGTGTGTGGAAAAGACACTTGGATGGGCACATGGGTGGGCAAGGTTAAGGGGGATATGGGCCAAACACAGGATAATGGGTTGAGTTTAGATGGTGGCATTCTGTTCAGCATTGAAGAATTGGACTGAGGCGGTGTGTTTCTGCACCGTATGACTTTATAACTATAATATTGATGCTTAATATTGCAGCCAGAATCTGTTGTTATATCTGGCACTATTGCAACCCCACAGTGCCTTGGGGCTTGGATATTTACAATCCAAATGAATAATTTGGATACAGTGACAGAATACGTGTATCCAAGGCCGCTCATGGGCTAAACTTTGAAACGGATGAGCAGAATCTGCATAGGCTCCTGTTACTCGGTGGCGCAGCGGTAGAGTTACTGCTTCACAGCCACAGAGGCCCGGGTTCGATCCTGTCTACGGGTGCTGTCCGAACAGAGTTTGTACGTTCTCCCCGTGACTGCGCGCGTTTGCTCCGGTTTCCTCCCACACTCCAAAGACGTATACAGGCCTGCAGGTCAATTGGGTTCGGTAAAATTTTTATAAATTGTGTTGTTGTTGTTGTTCGTCCTTCGGGTTGGAAGGTGACCATGACTTCACTTTCAGTTGGAGGGTTGGTGGCTGTGGGTCCGGAGGTGACTGGTGAGGCCAATCCGGGCCCGGAAGGCACGCCCACACATGTAGGACACAAGTGGATGGGTGCTGCAGTGGAAGTGGAGGTAGCCCAGGCCTTGCGCGCGGTGCGTTTCCTCTGGGCCTCTGCAGTGCGTCTGTTCTCTGCTGCACGGTAAATTGTGTAGGATTGTGCTAGTGTACGGGGTGATTGATGGTCAGCGTGGGCTCGATGGGCAGAAGGGCCTATTTCTGTGCTGTAAAGTCTAAAGGATATGGAGTTGTTAAGTGAGTGGGCAGGTGTATGACAAATGAAGTTTAATGAAAGGAAATGGCTGTTTTTTATTTTACAGAACAGAAACCAGAATAGGTTGTAGATTCCTGCCTGGTGCCAGCGAGGGAAATCAGAAACAAACACAAGGGTGTCACAGTGGCACAGAGGTAGAGTTGCCGCCTTACAGCGCTCCCAGCACCAGAGACCCGGGTTCGATCTTATCGAAACATACAAGATTATTAAGGGGTTGGACACGTTAGAGGCAGGAAACATGTTCCCAATGTTGGGGGAGTCCAGAACAAGGGGCCGCCATTGGTGGAGCGGGAGCACGTGGCCGCTGGCTGGGTGAGATCACGTGGGGTGCGGGACGGTGACGTCACCCTTTGTCCCGTGTTTGGGAGTGAGGAAGTTGGCAACCCCTACACACGAGTGACAATTGGCATTTATACCAAGCCAATTAACCTACAAACCTGTACATCTGGCACGGCACGGTGGCCCAGCGGTAGAGTTGTTGCCTTACAGCGAATGAAGCGCCGGAGACTCAGGTTCGATCCCGACTACGGGGGCCGTCTGTACGGAGTTTGTACGTTCTCCCCGTGACCTGCGTGGGTTTTCTCCGGGATCTTCGGTTTCCTCCCACACTCCAAAGACGTACCGGTATGTAGGTTAATTGGCTGGGCAAATGTAGAAATTGTCCCTAGTGTGTGCAGGATAGTGTTAATGTGCGGGGATCGCTGGGCGGCGCGGACTCGGTGGGCCGAAGGGCCTGTTTCCGCGCTGTATCTCTAAAAAAAAACTGTGCAGCACAGTTTGTGTATTATTACAAAAAAATGCGTAGTAAATGTGTGTGTATTACTACCAAAAAATTACAGGTGCCATATATTTACACATTGTTGTCGTTATCAACAAGGATGATCACATTTCTCATGGACCGCTGGAACAGGAGGGATTCATTTAACCACTCGGCTCCTCCTGCTGATTTCCAACAGGTTATGGCTGGGCTATGATCTATTAAAGTGAGAGGTGTAGATAAGCAGCTGGCTTGGTGCCTGTCCCAGATCTATAGACGCTGAGTGCCAC
This sequence comes from Rhinoraja longicauda, assembly GCF_053455715.1. Lineage (NCBI taxonomy): Eukaryota > Metazoa > Chordata > Chondrichthyes > Rajiformes > Arhynchobatidae > Rhinoraja > Rhinoraja longicauda. The sequence goes on from NC_135988.1 coordinate 13,786,775, forward strand.
ATCCTCACACACATACCTACTGGGGCTTGCACGCCAGTGGCCAGACGTACTTGCCAAACCTTCAGCTTGCAAGGGTAAACAGATGTTTGTTAAATAAAGGGTCGCACTCAGCCCTATGGCTGTGGTGCAGCGGTAGACCTGCCACCTCACAGCGCCAGAGACAAGGGCTCGATCCCGATTCTGTGCGCTTTCCCCGTGACCTGCGTGGGTTTTCTCCGGGTGCTCTGGATTCCTCCCACACTCCAAAGACGTGCAGCAGGTTTGGAGGTTAATTGGCTTGGTATATAACTGTAAAATTGTCCCTTGTGTGTGTGTGTGTGTGTATGTGTGTGTGTGTGTGTGTGTGTGTGTGTGTGTATGGGTGTGTATGGGTGTGTGTTTGTGTGTGTGTGGGTGTGTGTGTGGGTGTGTATGGGTGTGTGTTTGTGTGTGTTTGTGTGTGTGTATGGGTGTGTATGGGTGTGTGTTTGTGTGTGTGTGTGTGTGTGTATGGGTGTGTATGGGTGTGTGTTTGTGTGTGTGTATGGGTGTGTGTGTGTGTGTGTATGTGTGTGTGGGTGTGTATGGGTGTGTGTTTGTGTGTGTGTGTTTGTGTGTGTGTGTGTGTGTGTAGGATAGCATTATTGTGCGGGGATCGCTGGTCGGTGTGGGCACAGTGGGCTGAAGGGCCTGTTTCCGCGCTGTATCTCTAAACTAAACTAGACAGGGTGGGTTTAGTTACAGCACATCGCAGCCTGGGGAGATGGCCAGTTAACCGGCCTCAATAGGGGCCCCAAGCACAGGCACTTTGGTAGGTCTGGGCTGGTGGTGGGGGGGGGGGGGGGGGGGGGGGGGGGGGGCTGAGAGAGGAAAAGAATTGGATTTGCTCTCCCGGTCAGCCTGCTGGAAAACTCCCCACACTGACTGTGGGCGGGACAGCAGCAAACTGTAACCCCCCCCCCACCCCACTAACCCCTCCCCTCTCCTGTCAACGTACTGCCTCAATGATCTCCTGAGCAGCAGGGGACCTACACTTTGGCTGGGAAGGCAGGAGAGGGTGGTGGGAGCTGGCAGCAAGTCTGGGGGGACATTCCCAGGCAGGCTTCGCTGGAGAGGAGGGATGAACATTGGCCAAAGCAACTCAAAAATCCCTCTTTATTAAAGTTTAAAGCGTAAGCTTTGTAGCAAGACTGCAGCAGGAAGAGACCACCCCCTGGAGGACATTTCACAGTCAAGGCAAAATCCAAATTTACTCGGTGTTGGGCAAGCCAAGGTCAAATTCCTTTGCAGCAAAAGAAATTGCATGCAGCAGATCTGGCCTTGGAGACGCTGTGCAGTGCCAATTAAAAATCTCCTTAATGATTCAGAATGTTGGCCTGCCTCTCTCCTGTTCAGCAACACACACACCTCCAGCGTTTCCAGGTTTATTCCCACCTTGCAGTGTGTTTCCTCAACCACAGGGTGGAGACGGCAAGCCAGCTCCTCATTCACATCAACCCTCGGCTGGTGTGGGAAGGAACTGCAGATGCTGGTTTGAACCGACGACAGGCAGCAAAAACTGCTGGAGTAACTCAGTGGGACAGGCAGCATCTCTGGAGAGAAGGAATGGGTGACATTTCGGGTCGAGACCCTTTTCTTTAGACCGAAAGTCACGGGGATAGTGAAACCAGAGATACAGATGAATATGTTTATTTTTATGTTTATGTGTGTGTGTGTGTTTGTACATTTGTGTGTGTGCGTGTGTGTTTGTACATGTGTGTGTGTTTGTACATGTGTGTGTGTGTGTGTGTGTGTGTTTGTATGTTGTGTGTGTGAATAAATGAATGAATGAATGAATGAATGAATGAATGAATAAGTTTATAGACAATAGACAATAGGTGCAGGAGGAGGCCATTCGGCCCTTCGAGCCAGCACCGCCATTCAATGTGATCATGGCTGATCATTCTCAATCAGTACCCCGTTCCTGCCTTCTCCCCATACCCCCTGACTCCGCTATCCTTAAGAGCTCTACCCAGCTCTCTCTTGAATGCATTCAGAGAATTGGCCTCCACTGCCTTCTGAGGCAGAGAATTCCACAGATTCACAACTCTCTGACTGAAAAAGTTTTTCCTCATCTCCGTTCTAAATGGCCTACCCCTTATTCTTAAATTGTGGCCCCCTGTTCTGGACTCCCCCAACATTGAGAACATGTTTCCTGCCTCTAACGTGTCCAACCCCTTAATAATCTTATACGTTTCGATAAGATCTCCTCTCATCCTTCTAAATTCCAGTGTATACAAACCTAGTCGCTCCAGTCTTTCAACATATGATAGTCCCGCCATTCCGGGAATTAACCTGGTAAACCTACGCTGCACGCCCTCAATAGCAAGAATATCCTTCCTCAAATTTGGAGACCAAAACTGCCAAGTATGTGCACATACAAGGAATGTGCCTTGGTGCTCTGCTCACAAATGACAACACAAACATACGGTTAACAATTAAGAATAAAGCATAAACACATCAAAACAATAAGGATACAACATTACGATCAAAACACGCAATGATGTAGAGAGATAAAGAACAAATTAATGAAAGATATGCAAAAAGAAAGTGGTCTTGACCTGAAACGTCACCCATTCCTTCTCTTCAGAGATGCTGCCTGTCCCGCTGAGTTACTCCAGCATTTTGCGTGCACCTATGGCTTCACAACAGACCCTGTTCCCCTGCCTTCATGAACGCAGTGACAGAAACACCCGGGAAGTCCCTGGACTTTCCCTACAGAATCTCCGGGACATTCCAGGGAGATGCTTGGGAACACTGCGGAGAATTCCCGGGTCACTGCAGGTGAAGGGGGTCAGCCATTCTCCGACCATCTCCAGGCCCCTGAAGGTGGGCAGGAACCGAAACCAAGAGTCCAAGGGCATCTACTGTTGTGATATTGCAAGGACTACTTTGTTGTGTCACAAGGACTACTTTGTTTGCCTGTGTAGTAACGTGTATATAAGAGAACGAGGTGATTAGGTGGGCACTGTGGTTCCAGGTGGCCATGGAATAAACAGCCTGATTTAAGCTCCAGCATTATAACCTTTTCAACACGTGTACTTGTGGTCCGTCCACAGTCATAACAAAGGTACAACAGATACCGGACCACAAAGTACAACATCTACAAGGTGGTCGGAAGAATAAATTATTCCAAAACAGGGGATCTCCAAGTTGTGGCTTGGAAATCTGCCCTTAATCAATGTGATGTTTAGAGTTTAGAAAGATACAGCTTCGGAAACAGGCCCTTCCACCCACCGAATCCACGCCGACCATTGATCACCCATTCACGCCAGATCTATGTTATCCCACTTTTGCATCCATTCCTCACACAAGAGGTAATGTACAAAGACCAATTCACCTATGTAAGAAAATAACTGCAGATGCTGGTACAAATCGAAGGTATTTATTCACAAATCGTTGGAGTAACTCAGCAGGTCAGGCAGCATCTCAGGAGAGAAGGAACAGGTGACATTTCGGGTCGAGACCCTTCTTCAGACTGACCGATTAACCTATAGTCATTAAAGTCGGTATTGTCATTACATTTAAGAAACCGTTTGGGTAAGTGTAATTTTGTGCCAATACTCAAGAGGCCGAAACCATCAAGTTCAAAATTTTCCCAATGTTGGGGGAATCCAGAACCAGGGGGCCACGGTCTAAGAATAAAGGGGAGGCCATTTAAAACTGAGGTGAGAAAAAAACACTTTTTCACCCAGAGAGTTGTGAATTTGTGGAATTCTCTGCCACGGAAAGCAGTGGAGCCTATTCATTGGATGAATGTAAAAGAGAGTTAGATAGAGCTCTAGGGGTTAGTGGAATCGAGGTATGGGGAGAAGGCAGGCACAGGTTACTGATTGTGGATGATCAGCCATGATCACAATGAATGGCAATGCTGTCTTGAAAGGCCAAATGGCCTCCTCCTGCACCTATTTTCTATGTTTCTGAAGAGAGGGTGTTTACAGATATTTAGGTTCTGTTTAGTTTGGAGATGCAGTGTGGAAACAGGCCTTTATCGGCCCACTGAGTCCACATCACCACCGATCATTATCTGTTACCCCACTTTTGCACCACACTTGGGGGCAATTTGCAGAAGTCTATTAACTTGTAAACCCGCACGTCTTTGGGATGTGGGAGGAACCGGAGCACCCGGAGGAAACCCACGAGGTCACATGGGGGGGCACATCAACTCCACACGAACAGCACCCCGAGGTCAGGATCGAACGCGGCCCCGGAAACGAGAGATATAGACAGTGATATAGAAAGATAGAACAAATAAATGAAAAATATGCAAAAAAGTAACGATGATAAAGGAAACAGGCCATTGTTAGCTGTGGGCTAGGTGAAAACAAGTTAGACAACGAGACTCAACAGACTATAAAAGACCATACATGAACACAATGAAGCCGTCCATAGTCCAACCAAGGTTGTTGTTCCGCCACCATTCGTAAGGTCATAAGGGATAGGAGTAGAATAAGGTCATTCGGCCCATCAAGTCCACCCCGCCATTCAATCATGGCTGATCTATGTTTCCCTCCGAACCCCATTCTCCTGCCTTCTCCCATAACCTCTGACACCGGTACTAATCAAGAATCTATCTATCTCTGCCTTAAAAATATCCACTGACTTGGCCTCCACAGCCTCCTGTGGCAAAGAATTCCACAGATTCACCACCCTCTGACTAAAGAAATGTCTCCTCATCTCCTTCCTAAAAGAACGTCGATGTGTATAGCAATTCATTCTTCCCTCACACAATTAAAGCATGGAATAGTCTTCACCCGACTATGGTTACTCATCCAGACGCAACTACATTTAAGGCAGCTCTTCTTCTCCAAGAAGCCCTTCTTGCTTAAGTCCATACTCTGCCACCTCCAGTTTAAGTTCCATTTGGAATATTTTGGAGGACCAAGAACCAAGAACGTCCTTTAATTCTGAGGCTGTGACTTCCAGTCCTAGACTCTCCCACTAGTGGAAACATCCTCTCCACAGCCACCCTATCCAAGCCTTTCACTATTCTGTACATTTCAATGAGGTCCCCACTCAATCTTCTAAACTCCAGTGAGTACAGGCCCAGTGCCGACAAACGCTGATCGTAGGTTAACCTATTAATTCAATCAGATGATCGATCTCCTTGCTAAACTCTGACTCATCATTATCTGTAAATCTATCCAACAATGGTGGAGTGTCGTCGGCCGAATTAAAAATGGGTGGTCAGTTGAAAGACTGTGGGATTGGTGGTAAGGATCCCGACAATTCTCTATTCTCTGGTGCAGATATCACCGGCTGACCTTAGCTGGAACTCAGCACACCAACGGTTTAATCTTGCGACTTGCACACCAGGTTAAAAATGTCAAACCACCGAGCACATGTGGCAAAAAAACCCCACCAATTTAGTCACACTGTTTGTTATTTTCTGCTCGAGATATCTGCAGTTCATCTCTGCAGTTCTCGATCCCAATCTGTCCCAGGAGATCAGCCCACCTCCATATCGTTCACGGTGGTTTTCACTAAAATCTGCAAGACTCAGCATTCCCTGGGCATTTTTCCCAAACAAAGCTCATCGACACTGCCAAGTAATCAGCACAATCCTTAGACAAACACGGCAGGAGAGAGCCACAGAATCCACCAGAAAAGAATGAGATTGAGTGTAGGAGGAGAAGCCCATTTGCGAGCCAAGTGAACTCAGGATTAACATAATGAACTCCCACACAACAGATGTTGCCTGGTTTTTGTTTATATCAGAAACCATCTCCAGCATGAGACCACACCAAAGTCTGTTATTAAATAGTCCAAGTTTGTAAGTTGACCATGCAAATAGTGCATAACCTGAATCTTATTGAAAAGTTCAAAGATTCGAGGTGGCTATACCGTCGTTAGAAGATGAAACCTTTCCACCGTATCTATCTGTACTTGATGGCACGGTGGCGCAGCGGTAGAGTTGCTGCCTTACAGCGCCGGAGACCCGGGTTCGATCCTGACTGGGTGCTGTCTGTACTGAGTTTGTACGTTCTCCCCGTGACCACGTGGGCTTTCTCCGGGTGCTCCGGTTTCTCCTTCATTAAAAGACGTGAAGGTTTGTAGGTTAATTGGCTTCTGTGATCGCCCCTTGTGTGGAGGATAGAACTAGTGTACGGGTGATCGATGGATGGCACGGACTCAGTGGGCTGAAGGGCTGTTTCCACGCTGAATCTCTGAACAGAACTTGAGTTTGATTTGATTGTATTTATGTACGGTATATCTGAACTGCTTGGACAGCATACAAGACAAAGCTTTCTGCTGCACCTTCGTACTGTATGTCTGCCAATAATAAACCTAGACTTAAACCTAAACCTCAACCTAAGATCGACACAGTGACGCAGACGTACCACAGCACCAGAGACCCAGGTTCGATCCCGACCTCAGGTAGTGTAGGTTAATTGGCTTCTGTTAATTGGCTCCAGTTTCCTCCCACATTCCAAAGACATGCAAGGGTCTCGACACAAAACGTCACCTATTTCCTTTCTCCAGTGACGCTGAACGAGCCGCTGGGTTATTCCGGCCTTTTGCTTCTGTCTTCGGCTTGCAGGTTATTTGGCCTCTGTAAGTTGCCCCCTAGTTTGGTGCAAAAGTGGGGTAAAGTAGAACTAGTGTTACAGGTGATCGCTGGTCGGCGTGGACTCGGAGGGCCAAAGGGCCTGTTTCCATGCTGTCACGCAAGATGAACACGTTACGTCACGATGGGAACCTACTTCAGTGTTCATCTTGTGTCACAGCGGGAACCCAACGGGCCCACGAGCTGTCCCCTTAAAAATGAATGGGAGAAATCAGCTGCCGGTGGAAAGGGTAAACAGAGCGCTTTATTTGAATTAAGTTAGTTTAAATGTTTTTAATCTATACACTAAAACTCTCGTTTGTTTGTTTGTTTGTTCCTGAACTACAGCCAAAACGGTACACGACAGCGCGGAAATTTTAGGCCCACCTTACTCACCGTCATCCTTTGGTTCTAATGGAAGAAGTTTCATTGAAATCGGTGTTATATTTTTAAAGTTATTCACATTATAAAGTTTAAATCTATCTCCTAGGGAGGGAGGGGGGAGGGAGAGAGGATAAGGGGGTTTGAGGGGGATGGAGTGGGGGGGGGGGAGGGGAAAGAGAGTTGGGGGAGGGTAGGGTGGGGGTGGAGGGTAGGGAGGGGGGAGGGGGTGGAGGGTAGGGAGGGGGAGGGGGTGGAGGGTAGGGAGGGGGTGGGAGGGAGGGGGAGGGAGTGAGGGGCGCAGGGGAGAGGGGGGAAAGGGGGGGAAAAGGGGGAGGGGGATGGGAGAGAGGAGGGGAGAGGGGGGAAAAGGGGGGGATGAGGGGGAGAGGGAAAGGGGATGGAGGGGGGAGTTAGGGAGGGGGAGGAGGGAGGATAAGGGAGATTAAGGGGGATGGAGGGGGGGAGGGGAAGTAGGGGAAGGGAAATGGGGGAGGGGAGGGGAGGGAGGTGGATGGAGGGAGGGGGAGGGGGTGAGGGGGAAAGGGGGAGGGTGGGGATTGTGCTGCACCAATGCAGGAGAGGTTTGGGCCCAACGGGTCCACTTGGTCTAATAATTCTCTAATTATATGACTTCTAAAAACACTTTGTCAAGGGATAGGTTTTAAGAAAGACATACCCTGGGATCTTGCTGTGCGCGTTTGGAGTGGGGAGGGGAGGATGCTAGACCAATGCAGGAAAGGTTTGGACCCACAGGTCCCCAGTTCGTCTAGTTAAACATAAATATCTGTAAATGCCATCTCTTCAGAAACACATCCAACAGTTTCTTAAACATGATACCTACTTTACTGGCTATGGTGCTGGCTTATTCCACAATTATCTCGGAGTTATACAAATTCCGTCCGATTTCCTGTGCTTAGTTTCCAATTTTTAACTTGTGTTCTTAGTATTTGAATCCTTTGCCATATTGAAAAAACTTGGCCCGGTCAATTCTTTCAATTTCCTTAAAAAATCTTGAAGGCTTCAGACCAGAAGGTTTGTCCCTTCCAAAGAAAACAGGAGAAATCTTCTCAAAACTAGAATGATTTTCTTTCCCAGAATAATCAGTGTGCATTTCACTGAACCTCAACAAAGGCATTGACCAGCTCTATCTGATTAGATAACAAAAGTTGCAGACAACAATCCATATTTGGTCAGATTAAATCGAACCAGAACACAATGCTTGTGAAATGGAGACACAAAAGAAATATGAAACCGTGGTTTAAAATATGTTGCTGCATCTCTTTTATCAATGGATACCGAGATTATGTTGCCAAAAGATAGCAGAGGAACGTACATATTAACTGTCTCTCTCTCTCTCTCTGCCTGTTCAACAGATCCATTCACATAAAAATGGGTGGGTTGGTGAGTTCATGAACATAACCCAATCCCAAGGCGGTCACGGTGGCGCAGTGGTAGAGTTGCTGCCTTACAGCGAATGCAGCGCCGGGTTCGATCACGACCACGGGCGCTGTCTGTACGGAGTTTGTACATTCTCCCCCGTGACCTGCGTGGGTTTTCTCCGAGATCTTCGGTTCCTCCCACTCTCCAAAGACGTACAGGTTTCGTAGGTTAATTGGCTTGGTAAATGTGAAAATTGTCCCCAGTGGGTGTTAAGATGGTGTTAATGTGTGGGGATCGCTGGTCGGGCGCGGACCCGGTGGGCCGAAGGGCCTGTTTCTGCGCTGTATCTCCAATCTAAACTAAATCTTTTCTTAGAAAGAAACCGCAGACGCTGGTTTACACGAAGATAGACCCAAAATGCTGGGGTAGCTCAGCGGGACGGGCAGCATCTCTGGGTAGAAGGATCGGGTGACTTTTCCGGTCGAGACCCTCCTTCAGCCTGACTCAATCAAATACTCTCTCTCTCTCAAATGTCGGAAATGCACAGAAGGTCGGTCAGGATCTGCGAAGCTTGAACGAGTCGACCGTGAAGGCAGCACTTCATGCACTCTATGGGTGAGAGAACCCCAGCAGGGAAACTACACAACCTTAACGAGGAGAAAGGGCAGAAGGTTGTAGGATTTATAGAATCCTCTTGCATGGGTCGAAGGGGCTTGTATTCACTGGAATTTGGAAGGATGAGAGGGGATCTTATGGAAACATTTAAAATTCTTAAAGGATTGGACAGGCTAGATGCAGGAAAAATGTTCCCGATGTTGGGGGAGTCCAGAACCAGGGGTCACACAGTTTAACAATAAGGGATAGGCCATTTAGGACTGAGATGAGGAAAAACTTTTTCACCCAGAGAGTTGTGAATGTGTGGAATTCTCTGCCGCAGAAGGCAGTGGAGGCCAAATTCACTGGATGTTTTCAAGGGAGAGTTAGATTTAGCACTTAGGGCTAATGGAATCAAGGGGTTATGGGGAAAAAGCAGGAACGGGGTACTGATTTTAGATGGCCAGCCATGATCATATTGAACGGCGGTGCTGGCTCGAAGGGCCGAATGGCCTACTCCTGCACCTATTTTTCTATGTTTCTATTTTGAGAGAGGGGTATAGGAAAGTCCAGAGAGCCAGCAGCCAGGTCAAACGTTGCTAAGAAGGAAAAAACATAAGGGTGATTGAAACGAGGAAAAGGTACCACAGCTGAGAAGTTGTGAGGTTTCTGTCCTGTCCTGGGAGAGAGGGGGTGCCACTCCAGAACTGGCAGCATCTTTCAAAATCAGACACACTTTGTAAAGTTGATCGTAATTGGGGGCAAAGGAAGTTTTTAGCAAGCAAGAGGAAACCGGGCTTCTCAGAGGCAGTTTTATATCCTACATGTACAATGATGTATGGCTTTGACTACATATTGGTCAGATTTCCAATTACTGCATAAAAAGTGATTTAATAACTAAGAATAGGGAGAATTCAGGGAGAACAGAAATATGAGCCACTACAAGAGAGGAAATATGAGTGCCTTAACAAACTAAACACACACGGGAAGCAAGTGGGCATTACAGGATATAAATAGGACACTCGGGAATGCTGGATCCATGAGGTTGATGTCAACAGAACCCAGCGCATGCAGGTGTGTGTGTGAGAGAGAGAGGGAGAGAGAGAGAGAGAGAGAGAGAGAGAGAGAGAGAGAGAGGGGGGAGGAGAGAGAGAGAGAGAGAGAGAGAGGGGGGGAGGAAGAAGAGGGAGAGGGAGAGAGTGTGTGAGAGAGGGAGAGAGAGAAATAGTGTGTGTGTGTGTGTGAGAGAGAGAGAGGGAGGGAGAGGGAGAGAGAGTGTGTGAGAGGGAGAGAGAGAGGAAGAGAGAAATAGTGTGTGTGTGTGAGAGAGGGAGAGAGTGTGAGTGAGTGTGTGTGGGAGAGAGTGAATGAGTGTGAGAGAGTGTGTGTGTGTGTGGGAAAGAGTGAATGAGTGTGAGAGAGAGTGTGTGTGTGTGTGTGGGAGAGAGTGAATGAGTGTGAGATAGTATTTGAGTGTGTGTGAGAGAGAGAGTGTGTATGTGCATGAGAGAGTGTGTGTGTTGTGAGAGTGTGTGTGCGCGTGTGTGTATGTTGTGTGTGAGAGACAGTGTGTGTATTTGTGTATATGTGTGAGTGTGTGTTGAACAGTGGGCGTGTGTGTGTTGTGAGTGTGAGTGTATATTTGTGACAGGGCCTGTGCGTATGTTGAGAGTGTGTGTGTGTGTGTGTATGTGTTTTGTGTGTGTGAGAAAGATAGTGAGAGAGTGTATGTGTATGTGTATGTGTGTGAGCGTGCATGTGCGTGTGGCAGTGTAGGACTGCATTGGCCCTTCCTGCAGACAGTATGACATGCTAGAGAGGGAGGCCCTGGCAGACAGCGGTGGTAATTAGAAACAAAGCTACACTGGACCTTCTTCACGGAGGATCTGCCTGTAACAACAGAGGCGAGCGAGAGTGAGCAGCAGTCAGATCGCACTGAGTTCAACCCAGTTCCTTCTCCCCCTCTGTCCGCATGCTCTCCTTTCTTCCCCTCCTGCCCCTCTGATCCCTGCTGGGATATTATTCCCCAGACCCCCATTTCCATCAGCCATAAACCTGGTCTTTGCATGTTCCCAATTAGTGGGCATATTAACCCACAGTTACGTTACCGAGCCACAGATTCGGAGGCGAGAATTAATAATCTGAGAACTCGAGTTCAAATCCCACCATGTTAGCTGTGGAATTTAAATGCAGTTAATTAAAAAAATATGGAATATAAAGTTAGTTTTATTAGCCACGGAACCAACAGATTGCCTTAATAATTTCACCTGGTTCACCACAAGGGAAAGCATGAGGAGCAGGAAGAGGCCATTCAGCCCACTTGGTTTAGTTTAGAGATAGAGCATGGAAACAGGCCATTCGGCCCACCGAATCCATGCCAACCAGCAATCCCTGCACACGAGCACTTTCCTACACACGCCAAGGACAATTTTTTACATTTTTACCAAGCCAATTAACCTACAAACCTGTAAGTCTTATGGGATGTGGGAAGAAACCGGAGCACCCGGAGAAAACCCACGCAGGTCACGGGGAGAACGTACAAACTCCATACAGACAAGCATCCGTAGTCAGGATCGAACCTGGGTCTCTGGCGCTGTAAGGCAGCAACTCTACCGCTGCGCCACCGTGCTGCCCAGGGAACGGCCATGTGAGGAGGAAAACCTGGTGCCCATAAACTAATCCAAACGCATAATGCTCTTATTTAATCTTTAATGCCGTCTGAAACGACATGAAATCTCAGTTACATCAAGGCACTGTTTAAAAGATCGCTCTGTAATAAAACGTGACTGATCACCAAAGGTCAACGTGGGTGGCTCTGTGTTCAGACATGAGAAGGGCAGGTCATGCTGCATCAAACTTACAAGATGCTCGTCAAGAACGTTTGGGCCATGTGCCAGAACTGCCTGCTTCTGACCCACAGGCTAGTCAAGAACCAGGAGTCAGGACCTTCTCTAGTATCCCTCGGGATATCCCAACGAGACGGAATAACCAGAGGCGTCAGCTCACTGAGCTGGGAGGCAGTGATTTCAATCTTAGGTCAAACCGGTGTGGCATGGTGGCGCAGCGGTAGAGTTGCTGCCTTACGGCGCCAGAGACCCGGGTTCCATCCTGACTACGGGTGCTGTCTGTACGGACTTTGCACTGTACATTCTTCCTGTGACTGCGTGGGTTTTCTCCATTTTCCACCCACATTCCAAAGACGTACAGGTTTGTAGGTTAATTGGCTTCTGTAAATTGTAAATTGTCTCTAGTGTGTGTAGGATAGTGTTAGTGTACGGGGTGATCGCTGGCCAGCGCGGACTCGGTGGGGCCAGAGGGCCTGTTTCCACGCTGCGTCTAATACTAGGTTAATTCCCGGTATGGCGGGACTGTCATATGTTGAAAGACTGGAGCGACTGGGCTTGTATACACTGGAATTTAGAAGGATACGAGGGGATCTTATCGAAACGTATAAGATTATTAAGGGGTTGGACACGTTAGAGGCAGGAAACATGTTCCCAATGTTGGGGGAGTCCAGAACAAGGGGCCACAGTTTAAGAATAAAGGTGTAGGCCATTTAGAACTGAGATGAGGAAAAACTTTTTCAGTCAGAGAGTTGTGAATCTGTGGAATTCTCTGCCTCAGAAGGCAGTGGAGGCCAATTCTCTGAATGCATTCACGAGAGAGCTAGATAGAGCTCTTAAGGATAGCGGAGTCAGGGGGTATGGGGAGAAGGCAGGAACGGGGTATTGATTGAGAATGATCAGCCATGATCACATTGAATGGCGGTGCTGGCTCGAAGGGCTGAATAGCCTCCTCCTGCACCTATTGTCTATTGTCTATCTCTTAACTCTAAAGTAAAGTCAAACCTGGCCAAGAAAAACAGAGTCATCAAGAGATTCTGCATAGATACAGGCCCTTCGGCCTTCTAAATCTGTGCGCACCATCAACCATCCCTTCACACTAATCCTCCAAAACCGTGTATTTTTTTATTCTTCCCACGTTGCGGACAACTCTCCCCAGATTCTACCACTCACCTGCACACCAGGTGGCGATTTCCAGGGATTGGCCAATTAACCTACCAACCCACATATAGACAATAGACAATAGGTGCAGGAGGAGGCCATTCGGCCCTTCAAGCCAGCACCGCCATTCAACGTGATCATGGCTGATCATTCTCAATCAGTACCCCGTTCCTGCCTTCTCCCCATACCCCCTGACTCCACTATCCTTAAGAGCTCTATCTAGCTCTCTCTTGAATGCATTCAGAGAATTGGCCTCCACTGCCTTCTGAGGCAGAGAATTCCACAGATTCACAACTCTCTGACTGAAAACGTTTTTCCTCATCTCAGTTCTAAATGGCCTACCCCTTATTCTTAAACTGTGGCCCCTTGTTCTGGACTCCCCCAACATTGGGAACATGTTTCCTGCCTCTAACGTGTCCAACCCCTTAATAATCTTATACGTTTCGATAAGATCTCCTCTCATCCTTCTAAATTCCAGTGTATACAAGCCTAGTCGCTCCAGTCTTTCAACATATGAAAGTCCCGCCATTCCGGGAATTAACCTAGTATATCTGGGATGTTGAGAGAGCCAGCGCATCCAGAAGGGACCATTTGATTGATATCAGCGTCCCCGCCTGGCCTACAAAACCATGCTCCTTCACGTTAGATACTACTTAGGAGGCAGCAAGGTTACAAACACTGGCTCTGTGATGAGTTCAATGTCCGTGACCAAAAGTGGCTCAGTCAGTGGCAGCACTACTGACAAGTTCTGAAAGCTACTGGACTTTGTAGTCTAGTTTAGTTCAGTTTAGCTTTGAGATACAGAGTGGAAACAGGCCCTTCCTCCCGCTAAGTCCACGCCGACCTGCGATCCCCCCGTACGCACGAGGGCCAATTTACTGACGCCAATTATCCTACAAACCAGGGTAGACTTCATCCATTCCTTCTCTCCCGAGATGCTGCCCGACCCGCTGAGTTACTCCTGCATTTTGTGTCTACCTTCGATTTAAACCAGCATCTGCAGTTTTTTCCCCTACAATTTCTACAAACCAGTACATCGTTCGAATGTGGGGGGAGGGGGGGGGGGGACTTGAGCACCCAGAGAAAACCCAGGTGGTCACTGGGAGAACGTACAAACTCCGCACAGACAGCACCCATAGTCGGGATCGAACCCGGGTCTCCGGCGCTGCAAGGCAGCAATTCTACCCGCTGCGCCTCAGTGATGCCCATTGGTGGACTTGGTCCACAAAGTTGGTAAATGAACCGACAAAGGGGATTATCGACCGGGAATAGTTATGGAGAAGCTCATCTGGGATCGCTAACTCACTGTATCCACGTTGGGTAAGAAGCAGATAGACTCTCAGTGTTTGTCTCTCAGTCTCAACCCGAAACATCACCTATTCCTTTTCTCCAGAGATGCTGACTGACTCGCTGAGTTACTCCAGCAATGCACGTCTGTCTTCGATGTAAACAAGCATCGGCAGTTCCTTCTCACACACCGGGTGCCTGCAGGAAGGACAAGACTCAGACTGGTAAATTCGTACATGCCAACCATGTTGGCCATTCGTACATGCCAACCGTCTCCATGTTGTGGGAACCTGTGACAGGCATGCCCTTCCACTTTGCAGCTTTTGCCCTCTAGTTATTTTCCTTCACAGTTAACTAAAAAGGAAGCAAGAGAAATAAAAAGAACGACGTGGTCGATGAACTCAGTGGGTCAGGCACCATCTGTGGAGGCAAAGGAATGATGTTGCTACACGTCCAGACCCTGCATCAGGACACCAGATTCCAGGTCTGCTCCAGGTTCCAGCATCTGCAGATTCCTACTACAAGTCTCCAACTTAAGAGGAAGCCTCATCGCCGGGCGTATTTAGATTCCCGATGGAGATGCTGGGAAGAGAGCTGGACCTCCCAAACTCTGTACCCCAGTCCCATCGACAATCAGTGTGCCCCAATAGGTCATTGCTCAATTGAACTGTTTTGAAGGTCGACGGTTTAATGAACAGAAATAAAATGACTTGCAAACGCACACAACAACTAGCCACTTGTTCGAATCACTTGCGGTGACCAAAACCTAGCCAGGCAGATGAACACCAACCTCAAAATAGCAAAGGGTTTAATTTTAGTTTCGTTTATTGTCACATGTACCGAGGTAGACAATAATAGACAATAGGTGCAGGAGTAGGCCATTCAGCCCTTCGAGCCAGCACCGCCATTCAATGCGATCATGGCTGATCACTCTCAATCAGTACCCCGTTCCTGCCTTCTCCCCATACCCCCTCACTCCGCTATCCTTAAGAGCTCTATCCAGCTCTCTCTTGAAAGCATCCAACGAACTGGCCTCCACTGCCTTCTGAGGCAGAGAATTCCACACCTTCACCACCCTCTGACTGAAAAAGTTCTTCCTCATCTCCGTTCTAAATGGTACAGTGAAAAGCTTTTGTCACGTGCTAACCAGTCCACTAAATTTGGACCACTAACCGCTAAATATGTTTACCTTAATTTAGTAAGAAAAATATATAATGATGAGGCTTTAAACTGCACAAAATAAACTAGTTATTTAGCGTTACTGTACTCTAAATGGCACACTGATTATTTTTCTTCCTTAAAAATTTCTCCCAAACTGTTAGTATTTATGTTGGCTGGGAATTGTTTCTAGACTGCAGAGATTTACTTGTCTTACTGTTCTGCACTGTAGCTTCGAGTTGTGCTCCCACCAAGCAGATTGGAACGAGTATCCAGTTCGAAACAAAATCTTTTTTTTGTTGTTTTCTTTGGCCCCCAATTCGAGCCGAATGGTTTCTACCTCATCTTGCCTGGTCAAAGGTTTTGAAATACTGAGCGTTTCTCCAATTCATTATGTGGATTGCTCCTGCTCGGACAAAATGGCTGACTCCTTCCAAATCTGGATGAGGGTCAGGAAGAAGAGGGTTAAAGTTGGCTGGAACCAGCCCAAGCAAAACTTGGATTTGGAAAGGGGGCTGTTCGCCTCTTCCCTCCCGAGCCACATTCCTTTTTTTTTCAGTTTGCTGCAACTCAGTCATAAATAATCGTGGTGTTGCACAGAGTGTGAAATCCAAACTAAATGGGGATTTATGTGTGCAAGTGTTACAGTTTCCCCACTTGTTTTTATTTATTTGTTCAATTTGAAGATTAATTGACCATGTTGTTTGTTTTATAAGAAAATAACTGCAGATGCTGGTACAAATCGAAGGTATTTATTCACAAAATGCTGGAGTAACTCAGCGGGTCAGGCAGCATCTCAAGAGAGAAGGAATGGGCGATGTTTCGGGTCGAGACCCTTCTTCAGACTGATTGATGTTGATTGTTTTAACGCGGTTACATAGGTGAAAACTACTTGGACATAACCAAAAAATAAAAATCAAATTCCAAGGAGTCGTCCTGTTTATTTTTTCTTGTTGTCCACTCTAAGTTCTTACTCAAGAATTCAAGGAGACCTGATAGAAATTGTATAACCTTATGAGAGGCATAGATAGGATAGACAGCCAAAACCTTTTTCCAAGCAGAGAACGATCAAAGACTAGAGAGCATACCTGTTAGGTCAGAGGGAGAAAGTTTAAAGGAGATGTATTGGGGGAAGTTCTCAGCACAGTGGATGCGTGGAACGCACTACCAGGGGTGGTGGTGAAAGCAGATTTGACTTGGTGTTTAAGTGGCTTTTAGATGGGCACATGAATATGCCGGGAGATAAGAGAAATGGATCATGCGCGTGGAGAGGAGATCAATTTAAATTGGCATCATGCTCAGCACAGACAATATGTGCTGTAATATAATCAGAACTACAATATAATTAGAACTGTGTTTTAATTCTGTTTAGAGTTTAGAGATGCAGTGTGGAAATGGGCCCTTCTGTCCACCAAGTCCACTCCGACCATTGATGCACTACCACTCCTACACACCAGGGGCAATTTACAGAAGCCAATTAACCTACAAACCCGCACGCCTTTGGGATGTGAGTGGAGACTGGAGCACCCGGAGGAAACCCACGCGGTCACAGGGAGAACGTACAAACTCCACACTGACAGCGGCCCGTAATCAGGACCGAGCCCGGGTCACTGGCGCTGTGAGGCAGCAACTCTACCAGCTGCGCCACCGCGCCGCCTGTGATTTTTTTTTCTCCCCCCCAGAGTTTTTATTTTTACTTTAAAGGTCAGAGGAGTAAAATTTTAAAAAGGAATGATTCTGCATCTTAGACTTTGAGCATCTGCAGCCCAACCTGATGACTTGTAATCAGTGCAGAGCCAGATGGGTTTCCAGCCGAATATAGACAGCAGCACCTAAATGCAAATTACCCCAGTTAGTAACAGAAGCACAGACCTGAGAGCGCACAGTCCTAAAAGTAATTTTATTACCACTTTAGGAATCATAAAATGGAAATGTGCTTTTCATAAAGAGGTCTCTCAATGCCTTCATTGGTTTAAAAAAATCACTAACTGGTAGGCAGATGAACCAAGCCAACCACAATGGTCCTCAGTTTAGCTCCGAGCTTCCTCCTCCCCAACCACCCCCCCACTCCTTCCCCCCCCCCCCCCCCCCCCCCCTCAATATACACAAGGCGACTTTAATAAACTTGCCGAATGAGCAAGTAATTGCCAATTAGTTCGATTTCAGTTGGAGGACTAAGGAAAGAAAGGCGGTAAAAAAAGCAGGACTGAAGGGATCGAGAGGTATGGATTGATAAATTATTCAAGGAGGAGCCAGGGCCGCTCAAAAATGCGGAGAAGACACTGATTTCACTCCTTGGGATAAGGAATTGATTAAATAAAAAACCTTTTGTAAAAGCTGATTGAGACAGCAGCACTACCCACTGCTCCCTTCCTCGCCCTTTGTGGCTCGGACATGTTCGTGTGACACAGGAGTTATTCCGCCACCATAAACAACAGGAAAATCCATCCCTTTTTGGACCGAGGCAGGGTTACAATTCCCTGTATAAATAACGAAGGATAAAATGCTCGGCGATTACGTACATTCGTCAACTTTGATTTTGCAGTCGAACTTCACGCACAACACTTTCTGCAGATGTTCGACCGAAAAAAAGCTACAAAGTCTTTATTTGCAAAGCTGGAAAACACATCGAGGGCTCAATGGACCATAAGCACCATTTTACCCCATTGGGCTAGGCTGCCTTACGTCTCGAAGTGTCTTGTAGCTTGGACTTTGTCCCCTGACGCGACGTTTTTTTATTAAGGTTGACTCTGTGAGGGGAAAGGAAAAGATAGAACTGGAATCACAATTGTAACTCTGGATTGTAACAAAGGAAGGCGCAATCCACATAAACCAAACCCACAAACTGGATAGAAAGCAAATTTAAGAAATCATAAAGTGATTTTATGGTCTAGTTTCTGGGTGAAATCTCTTCAGGTTTTCTTTTGAATGGAAGTCTCAGAGATGTAAGAGAGAGGAATAACATGGGAATGCCTTTTGGCCCATTGATTCAATGTTGACCATTATTGGCACGGTGGCCTTTGCTGTAGAGCTGCTGCCTCACAGCGCCAGAGACCCGGGTTCGACCCTGACTACGGGTGTTGGCTGTACGGAGTTTGTATGTTCACCCTGTGATTGGGTGTTCCGGTTTCCCCGCACATTCCAAAGACGTGCAAGTTTGTAGGTTAATTGGCTTCGGCAAATTGTCCCCAGTGTGTAGGATAGAACTAGGATATGGGTGATGGCTGTTCGGGGTGGACTCGGTGGGCCGAAGGACCTGTTTCCATGCTGCATCTCTAAACTGAACTAACCTAAATTAAATCAAGCCCCTATCTTTCCACTAAGCCTACAGTCACCCCCATATTAGTTCTCTCCACATTCATATTCACTCCCTGCAGATTCTAACGCTCACCCCCAGAAACTTACAGTGGACAATTAATCTAGCAACCCACACATTTTGAGGATGTGGGAGGAAACTGGAGCACCCACAGGGGATCCATGTGGTCAACAAGGAGAACGTGCAAACCCCCACAGACAGCACCCGCGGCCAGGATCCAATCCGGATTTCTGGAGCATTGACGTTTTCCCTCGATCCAGGAGAAGTTTTCAGAAAAGTTTGAACAGCCTTAATTCCAAATGTTAAAACAATGCCTTCAGAATAGCTGATGTCAGGAGCAAGGGTCTTAAACAATAAGTGGGTCCTTTGGGCTGTGGGGATAACGAGGCTGTTGACAGAACTTTGCATTTAGTTTCAATACACTTCATGGAGGCTTGATGGCCAGTGACGTTGCATTCAAAAGTTAATAAAAACTTAATTCCCAATGGTGACTTGGTTGAAAAACAATGCATTTTGAGATCTTCCTTGTGCCAAAAAAATGTCATCTCGTTAAGGGGCCCAAGTGTGTCCTTCGAATGGGAGAGAGGCAATAAGTTGATCAACCACTTGAGCACTGGTGCTGTCTAAAAGGAATTACTGGCTTGAATTTGTAACAACATTATACAAACATAGAAACATAGAAAATAGGTGCAGGAGTAGGCCATTCGGCCTTTCGAGCCTGCACCGCCATTCACTATGATCATGGCTGATCATCCAGCTCAGTAGCCTGTACCTGCCTTCTCTCCATACCCACTGATCCCTTTAGCAAAAAGGGCCACATCTAACTCCCTCTTAAATATAGCCAATGAACTGGCCTCAACTACCTTCTGTGGCAGAGAATTCCACAGACTCACCACTCTGTGTGAAGAAATGTTTTCTCATCTCGGTCCTAAAAGACTTCCCCCTTATCCTTAAGCTGTGACCCCTGGTTCTGGACTTCCCCAACATCAGGAACAATCTTCTCGCATCTAGCCTCTCCAACCCCTTAAGAATTTTATATGTTTCTATAAGATCCCCCCTCAGTCTTCTAAATTCCAGCGAGTATAAGCCTAGTCTATCCAGTCTTTCTTCATATGAAAGTCCTGCCATCCCAGGGATCAATCTGGTGGACCTTCTCTGTACTCCCTCTAAGGCTAGAATGTCTTTCCTCAGATTAGGAGACCAAAACTGTACACAATACTCCAGGTGCGGTCTCACCAAGGCCCTGTACAACTGCAGCAGAACCTCCCTGCTCCTATACTCAAATCCTCTTGCTATGAATGCTAACATACCATTCGCTTTCTTCACTGCCTGCTGCACCTGCACGCTTGCTTTCAATGACTGGTGCACCATGACACCCAGGTCACGTTGCATCTCCCCTTTTCCTAATTGGCCACCATTCAGGTAATACTCTGCTTTCCTGTTCTTGCCGCCAAAGTGGATAACCTCACATTATAGAACAGATAACTAGTTTCCAAAAGCAGGTTGTGCTACAGAACATAGAAAGGTACAGCACAAGAACATGCCGTTCAGCCCATAATATCTGTGCCAAACATGATGCCAAAATGAACTCATCTCCTCTGCCTGCATGTGATCCATATCCCTCCATTGCCTGCATATTCTTGCGCCCATCCAAATGCCTTTTAAACATCACTAACATATCTTCCTCCACCACCATCCCCAGCAACATGTATCAGGCACCCACCACTCTCTGTGTAAAAAACCTGCCCCGCACACCTATATACTAAAACTTTCGTTTGTTTGTTTGTTTGTTCCTGAACTACAGCCAAAACGGTACACAATAGCACGACAATTTTAGGCCCACCTTACTCACCGTCGTCCCTTTGGTGCGAATGGAAGAAGTTTCATTGAAATTGGTGTTATGTTTTTAAAGATTCACATTTTAAAGTTTAAATCTATCTGGGAGGGAGGGGGATGGAGGATAAGGGGGGTTGAGGGGGATGGAGTGGGGGGGAGAGGAAGGGGAGGGGGAAGGGGAGGGGGAGGGAGAGAGAAGGGGAGGAGGGGGCAGGGGGGGGGGGAGAAGGTGCAGCACCAATGCAAAAGAGGTTTGGGGCCCAGCGGGTCCACTTGGTCTAGTCTCCTTTAAACTTTGCCCCTCTCAGCTTCAAACAATGCCCTCAAGTCTTTGACATTTCCATGCTGGGAAAAAGGTTCTGACTGTCTGCCCTATCTATGCCTTTCATCTATATACTAAAACTCTCGTTTGTTATCTTGTTTGTGACTGAACTTCAGCCAAAACGGTACACGATAGCGCGACAATTTTAGGACCACCTTACTCACCGTCGTCACTTTAATGGTAAAAATGGTCGTTTTATTGAAATCGGTGTTATGTTTTTAAAGTTATTCCCATTTTAAAGTTTAAATCTATCACCTAGGGAGAGAGGAAGGGGGGAGGGGGGGGGGCTGGATGGAGGGGAGGGAGGGAGCGGGGGAGGATAAGGAGATTGAGGGGGATGGAGTGGGAGGGGAGGAGAGGAGGGGGAGGGGAGGAGGGGAGGGGAGGGGGTGGAGGGAGGGAGGAGGGAGGGGAGGGGGGGAGAGGAGAGGGTGCTGCACCAATGCAGGAGAGGTTTAGGCCCAACAGGTCCACTTGGTCTAGTAATTTGATATACCTCCAAAAGGTCTACACCTTCAACATTTCCCAATTCAACTTTACTCTCTCGGTGGCATCACTGATACAGGTGATGCCCATTGACAAGACTGTTCATAAATTCTAGGTGCAGAATCAGGCCATTCAGCCCATCACATCTGCTCCGCCATTAAATCATGGCTGCTCTGTCATTCCCTCTCAATCCCAATCTCCTGCCTTCTCCCCATAACCCTGGGAGTTACAGCAAATAAAACTAGATTTGAATTGTCTAGCACCTATCACATCCATTAGTTTAGTTTAGAGATACAGCATGGAAACAGGCCCTTCGGCCCATCGAGTGCGCACCAACCTGCGATTCCCGCACATTAACACTATCCTACACACACTAGGGACAATTCTACAATCATGCCGCCAATTAATCTACAAACCTGTACGTCTTCGGAGTGTGGGAGGAAACCGTAGATCTCGGAGAAAACCCACGCGGTCAAGGGGAGAACGTGCAAACTCCGTACAGACAGTACTCATGGTCAGGATCGAACCCGGGTCTCTGGCGCTGTAAGGCAGCAACTCTACCGCCGCGCCACTGTGCGATGAAATATTTCATCGTTGCAATTAATGTTGTGACATAGAAACCTGAAAACGATGTTAATTGTGGGAACTTGGCTGTGCTCAGCGTAACGAGGCACAAATATTGACTTGTGGAATAAATATTGGGCAGATCAGGTGTAATTATGCTTCTTCAGTATTGCGCTGTGAAACCTTCTCCATCCATCTGAGAGAGCAACCATTTCTAAATTTCATCAGGAACAGGATACCGAATCTGGATGATCAGCCATGGTCATATTGAATGGCGGCGCTGGCTCGAAGGGCCGAATGAGCTACTCCTGCGCCTACCTTCTAGGTTTCTAGGTTTCTACTACAATAAATAAGGTATCACATCCAGCATTGCCTACAGAGCCCGTGAACTGTGGAGAATTTAGTCCTTATCTATATCTAGCAGCGAAGCAGTAGCAACTAGCAGATACTTGTTACTATTCCCCAACATGCCTGCAGCTAAGTTCCCTGCCTGCCCCATAGAGATTCATGCGATTTCTAAAATTAAAGAAATTTTCACAGCCAGACCTGCAGCACTTGTAACGCGAGCAAAGGGACGTACATGGTTCTTGCTCGTACATTTATTATGTTATGGCTTTCCGAATCAACTCTGCAAGCGAGATGAATTCGGAATACGGTCCACCGAGTCATTTTGTATTAACATGTGCAGTGCGTACTCGAATATTCATTTTGGAGATGTTGGTGTGAGGTTCGTGCTCAACTTTGGATGTTGCATGCTAAGCTGCTTTTAACACTCGTGAAAAAGAGAGCCTGTTATTAATCAATCCGTTCTGCACAGGGTGTGGGGCTGTACGATTCACTGGTGGAACAATGAGCTGTATCAAAGATATCTCCTTCTCTCGGGAACTGGATTAAGAATACATTTCTTTCTTTTTTTTTTTTTTGCAGAAAGACTCAGGTTTGAATTCAACCCAGACATACGGGATGGAGGCATCCTGTTCTTCACGGCTGCCAAGTAAAAGCTGACCAAAGTTAAATGTTCCAGTCTGAAGAAATAACCAAGGAGATCCTCCAATTACTTGAAAGAACAATGGTGAGAGGCATTGCATACCTTCAGAAAAAACTGAGAGAAAAAGGGCTCTTTGTGCGTGAATGGTGGTTAATTGGTTCCTTGTCACCTTCCTCTGGTTCCATCCACTGATGTGCCTTCTTTGGCTGAAGCACCCATTTCTCTCTTTATCTTTCCCCACGCATCCTCCTTCCTCTAGCTTCACATTTTACGCCTCTTCTAGCCTTATCTCCTTACCTCACATTCTTTGTCTTTTCACTATTGGCCTCCCATTATTTGTGGGAGAGTCGAGGACCAGAGGTCATAGCCTCAGAACTAAAGGACGGACGTTCTTTTAGGAAGGAGATGAGGAGAATTTTATTTGGTCAGCGGTTGATGAATCTGTGGAATTCTTTGCCGCAGAAGGCCGTGGAGGCCAATTCAGTGGATGTTTTCAAGACAGAGATAGATAGATTCTTGATTAGTGCAGGTGGCAGAGGTTATGGGGAGAAGGCAGGAGAATGGGGTTAGGAGGGAGAGATAGATCAGCCATGATTGAATGGCGGAGTACTTTTGATGGGTCAAATGGCCTAATTCTATTCCTATCCCTTATGACCTTATGACCTAATCTCTGGCCTTTGTCCAATTATCTGCCATGCAAAAGACCCCTCACCTGTACCCACCTATTACTCGGCAGGCCTTACATAGAAACATAGAAAATAGGTGCAGGAGGAGGCCATTCGGCCCTTCGAGCCAGCACCGCCATTCATTGTGATCATGGCTGATCATCCCCAATCAATAACCCGTGCCTGCCTTCTCCCCATATCCCTTGATTGCACTAGCCCCGAGAGCTCTATCTAACTCTCTCTTAAATCCATCCAGTGATTTGGCTTCCACTGCCCTCTGTGGCAGAGAATTCCACAAATTCACAACTCTCTGGGTGAAAAAGTTTTTTCTCACCTCAGTTTCAAATGGCCTCCCCTTTATTCTAAGACTGTGGCCCCTGGTTCTGGACTCGCCCAATATTGGGAACATTTTCCCTGCATCTATTATTTTATAATTTTATATGTTTCTATAAGATCCCCTCTCATCCTTCTAAACTCCAGTGAATACAAGCCTCGTCTTTTCAATCTTTCCTCATATGACAGTCCCGCCATCCCAGGGATCAATCTCGTGAACCTATGCAGCCTTGTCCCACCCCATCCCCCAACAGCTATTTCACCCCCTGCTACAGTCAGTCTGAAGAAGGGTCTTGACCTGAAATGTCGCCTATACCTGTTCTGCCTGACCCGCTTAGCTACTCCAGCACTATGTGTCTTTTTTTGGTTTCAGTTGCATGTGAGTAAAATTAATTAAAACCTACCTCGAAAGTGTGACCTCCTTATCATCTGCTGCCTTTCCCGGACCGCTCCATTTCAAACTTAGCATTGCATAAATACTGTCGATTAATCCTTAATTTACAGTCCTGCCTCCTCTCCCAAAGGTTTTGGTCATTGCACAGAAGAGAACCATGGTTTCCTTGTACTTCAGAGACCAGGGGACCAAAGATGCCCCTCCTTGTCCCTCTGTTCCCATATTCCAGTAGCTTGTGCAAACATAGAGAGTAAGTATCAATGGGGCCTTCAACCAGAGAAAATATCACATTCATTTGCAAGGGTAACTGGATTTTAAACAGGATGGTAATTTCTTCTGAAGAACGGTCCTGATTCAAAATGTCATCTGTCCAATTCCCTCCACAGATGCTGCCTGACCCGCTGAGTTCCTCCAGCACTTTGTTTTTTACTCAAGTTTCCAGCATCCATGGTCCCTTGCATCTCCAATATGCTGGCATATTCCGCATGCAAACGGAGGTTAAAGCCTGTGCTTTTTAATTTTTAATAAACCTGGCTTGTGCTTTTTAATTTTCATCAAAGGAAAGGGTCAAGATGCTGGAAACATTTCCAACGTCAAACATGGTGGTGTTATCAAGCTCTTCCACTATCCTTGCAATCGTGGGAGCACAACCTCCACTACATTAGCATGGAACATAGAACAGTAGATCCTCACAAACCTCTACAGATGCACCATCGAGAGCCTGCATTACAGTCTGGTACGGGAACTGTTCTGCCCACAGCCACAAATCACTACAGAGAGTGGTGAAGACAGCACAGCACATCACTGGCAACTGTCTCCCAGCCATTCAGGACATTTTCAACCGGCGGCGCCTGCGGAAGGCACGCAGCATCATCAAGGACCACAGCCACCCAACACGAAGGTTGTTCTCCTTTTTACCGTCAGGCAGACGATACAGGAGTATGGCTGCACGTACCACCAGACTTAAGAACAGTTTCTACCATCAGGCCATCAGGCTTCTGAACTCATAAACACATTTCACATCATATATGTTGATTATTTTAATAGACAATAGACAATAGACAATAGGTGCAGGAAGAGGCCATTCGGCCCTTCGAGCCAGCACCGCCATTCAATGTGATCATGGCTGATCATTCTCAATCAGTACCCCGTTACTGCCTTCTCCCCATACCCCCTGACTCTGCTATCCTTAAGAGCTCTATCTAGCTCTCTCTTGAATGCATTCAGAGAATTGGCCTCCACTGCCTTCTGAGGCAGAGAATTCCACAGATTCACAACTCTCTGACTGAAAAGGTTTTTCCTCATCTCAGTTCTAAATGGCCTACCCTTTATTCTTAAACTGTGGCCCCTTGTTCTGGACTCCCCCAACATTGGGAACATGTTTCCTGCCTCTAACGTGTCCAACCCCTTAATAATCTTATATGTTTCGATAAGATCTTCTCTCATCCTTCTAAATTCCAGTGTATACAAGCCGAGTCGCTCCAGTCTTTCAACATATGACAGTCCTGCCATTCCGGGAATTAACGTAGTAAACCTATGCTGCACGCCCTCAATACCAAAGATATCCTTCCTCAAATTTGGAAACCAAAACTGCAGACAGTGAGGTGCGGTCTCACTAGGACCCTGTACAACTGCAGAAGGACCTCTTTGCTTCTATACTCAAATCCTCTTGTTATGAAGTCCAAAATTCCATTGGCTTTCTTCACTGCCTGCTGTACCTGCATGCTTCCTTTCAGTGACTGATGCACTAGGACACCCAGATCTCGTTGTACGTCCCCTTTTCCTAACTTGACACCATTCAGATAATACTCTGCCTTCCTATTCTTACCACCAAAGTGGATAGCCTCACTTTGATAATATTGTCTTTTTATCTTACTAATGTCTTTTTATCTTATTTATCCTTGGAATATTACTGCTGAGGTGACCCGTTGTATTGTCAAATACATTTAACTGTAGCGTCGATCCTGTGCCAACCTACATATGACAAATAAAATTAAAATTAAATTAAATTAAAATTAAATACAGCACAGGAACAGGCCCTTCGACCCTCAGTATTGAGGTCGGGTATGATAAAGAGGCCTGTAAACTAATCTCTGGCTGCAACAATCCAGATCCCTCCATTAACAGGGCAGTCCAGGTGCTCATCTCACAGCCTGTTAAATGCCCCTGTCAGATCTGCCTCCACCATCACGCCTAGCAGCACATTCCAAATGCCAGTCGGGCGGTCGAGTCGCTGCCTTACAGTGGCGGAGACCCTGGTCCGATCCTGACTATGTGTGACAATAGACAATAGACAATAGGTGCAGGAGTAGGCCATTCAGCCCTTCGAGCCAGCACCGCCATTCAATGCGATCATGGCTGATCACTCTCAATCAGTACCCCGTTCCTGCCTTCTCCCCATACCCCCTCACTCCGCTATCCTTAAGAGCTCTATCCAGCTCTCTCTTGAAAGCATCCAACGAACTGGCCTCCACTGCCTTCTGAGGCAGAGAATTCCACACCTTCACCACTCTCTGACTGAAAAAGTTCTTCCTCATCTCCGTTCTAAATGGCCTACCCCTTATTCTTAAACTGTGGCCCCTTGTTCTGGACTCCCCCAACATTGGGAACATGTTTCCTGCCTCTAATGTGTCCAATCCCCTAATTATCTTATATGTTTCAATAAGATCCCCCCTCATCCTTCTAAATTCCAGTGTATACAAGCCTAATTGCTCCAGCCTTTCAACATACGACAGTCCCGCCATTCCGGGAATCAACCTAGTGTGCAGAGTTTACAGAGTTAATACGTTCTCCCCGTGGGTTTTCAGCCACACTCCAAAGACATACAGGTTTGTAGGCTAATTGGCTTCAGTAAAATTGTAAATTGTCCCGATTGTGCATGTGTAGGATAGTGTTAGTGTACGGGGACCGCTGGTCGACACGGACTCAATGGGCCGAAGGGCCTGTTTCCGCTCTGTATCTCTAAAACTAAAACAATCGCTCTCTGTGTAAAAGGCTTGCCGCACGTAACCCTTTTCACCTCCGACCCTCTCACCTTCAAGCTATGCCCTCTTGTCTTTGACATTTCCAGCTTTCCCCTCGGATCTTTTTAAAAATATTTTTCCTCATAATAATTAATCATTGACTTCGCTAACAATGACAGATCGCCCCATGGTATGAAAGTTGAAATAAATTTATCCGGTAACTCCGTGCCTTTGAAGAGCAAAACTGCGACAATTTCTTTCATCTCACCGGGCCCCACTAAAACCTAAGTACCTCGAAACTGAGGGAGAGAAAATCATTTATATCTCTTCTTTTAATACATAAATTCTGCTCGGGAAATATTACACGCATGGTTTCTGGTGGAAATCCTACCTCATGTGAAGTTGTGTTTGCTCTCTGTCCTGATTTACTCCACCATTTTCCACGCAGTGAAGCCATATATGTGTACATCCGAGATGCGGGCGACTATTGGATTAATGGGTAATGGAGTATGATCTTTATTCCTAGTCACCGTTAGTCATGAAGCGCACCATCGAAGGACTCATACCTGACTTATGGCTCCC
The DNA here is from genome assembly GCF_053455715.1 of Rhinoraja longicauda. Classification (NCBI taxonomy): domain Eukaryota; kingdom Metazoa; phylum Chordata; class Chondrichthyes; order Rajiformes; family Arhynchobatidae; genus Rhinoraja; species Rhinoraja longicauda. The sequence continues at coordinate 13,814,596 of NC_135988.1, forward strand.
TTTTGGGACATTTTATAGTATTGCTGACCTCCACCCATGTTGAAGGTAGACACAAAATGCTGGACAGGCAGCATCTCAGGAGAGAAGGAATGGGTGACTTTTCGGGTCAAGACCCTTCCGAAACGTCACCCATCCCTTCTCTCCTGAGATGCTGCCTGACCCGCTGAGTTACTCCAACATTCTGTGCCTACCTTCAATTTGCATCTGCAGTTATTTTCCTCCACCCATGTGTAGGAAGGAACTGCAGATGCTGTTATAAACCGACGATAGACACAAAATGCTGGAGTAACTCAGCGGGTCAGGCAGCATCTCTGGAGAGAAGGAATGGGTGAGGTTTTGGGTCGAGACCCTACTTCAGACTCTTTATGTGTTTGAAGAAGGCTCTTGTCCCGAAAGGTCACCCTTTCCTTCTCTCCAGAGATGCTGCCTTGACCCGCTGAGATACTCCAACATTTTGTGCCTAACCACCCATGTTGAGTTCCAGGTCTGCCATTGTGTAGACTGGCAAGACTGGTGGCACCCATAGCACCCACGCAGGTAACCACTTGGAGCCGCCCAATGACAGAATGGGGTCTGGTTAAAACATGGGACTACTCCATTATATGGGACAGGCATGCGTTGCCCATTTAATCCTCATTTGTTGATAGCCCCCCTCCACTTCCCACTCTCACAGCCCCCACCACCACACTATCCCTCATCTCCACGGCTTCCATGGTAAGAGTTCTTTAACGCCTCCCACTTTAACGCTACCAGCTTCCACCAAAGTCACTACCCGACGCTTGAAATGGGAGAGAACCACATGAGCGATTTCTCACAGCAAGGAGGTCCCAATTCAGCACATTTATTTTTGACGGTAATCAGCTTGAAATTTGAACAAAATGTAGTGGAAAGGGTTCGTCTCTATTAGGAAGGGTTTAGAGGGATGCGGGCCAAATGTAGGCAAACAGGACTAGCCCAGAACATGGTTGGCATGGACTAGACACACACTGCTGGAGTAACTCTGCGGGACAGGCAGCATCTCTGGAGAGAAGGAATGGGTGACGTTTCGGGTCGAGAACCTTCTTCAGACTGATGTCAGGGGAGTGGGCAGTTGGCATGGACTTGTCGGGCCTAAGGGTCTCTGTCCAAGCTCTACGACTCTGTACTCATGTAGCACACCAGAAATGGTGAGAATCCATTTTCCAAGCCACGGTACTTATGTAGTGTACATTGTAGTTCCCTTTAAGTGGCAGTAACACGATATTGGCTGGTGCTTTTTAGTACCAATCCATCAAGGAAGCACTCCATCTAATTTTTAATGGGAGCGATTGTGCGGTACACATCCGACCTATTGCCTACTCCTCGATTTTAAAAATGGTCGCCCTTTCCACTGGGCATCGCTGGAATCGAGTGGAAAGTAATAATTCTGTCACAAGGGAGTGGATGTGGGAAGTAACATTTTCTCATGTAAGCTGCCACTAACTCAGCTCTTTGTCATCTGCAAAAGAAAGTGGAAATTAATTCTGTCTGTCTTTGGTCAAGCCAACATATTTTATTACCTCAAAATGTTTCAGATGTATGCTAATAACTTCAAGATGCTTTCTTAATTTGTTTTGTTTCCTATCTAATAGACTGCACCTGCTTTCTGTGTAGGTCCCTCTGCAGTGAAGTTTGGACGCGGTCCAACTCCAGGCAGTCCATTAAGTGGAAAACTTCCTGAAATCATATTAATAATGGAAAAATGCAGTCAAACTCTCTTAAGTGTGTAATGCATTTGACAAGAAACTTTAGACCTTACACTGATCATAAATACCACGCAGACGAATTTGGCTCGGAGAAATGAAATGGGCAGTAACTCTTTCAGGAGGTGCACTGCAACTTCACAACTCACAGATGAAGGCGACTTCGGTTAGAAAGGAGTTTGGGTCCTAGTGCCCATGACGAAGAGGAACGCAAGCCATACATTCCCTGCTTGTGCCGCAATGCAACTCTTAAATGCCCGATCATGAGAATTTCCAAAAGTGGGGTCGCTTGAGACAGGACGGCAACATTTGGGGTGGAATTCAAAAGTAGAGTTTTTGTTTAGAGGTACAGTGCGGAAACAGGCCCTTCGGCCTGCTGACCAGCGATCCCCACATATTAACATTACCCTACACACACTAGGGATAATTTACATTGATATCAAGCCAATTAACCTACAAACCTGTCGGTCTTTGGAGCGCGGGAGGAAACCGAAGATCTCGGGGAAAACCCACGGGGAGAACGTACAAACTCCGTACAGACAGCACCCGTAGTCAGGATGGAACCCTGGACCCTGGCGCTGTAAGCTAGCAACTCTACCGCTGCGCCGCCATGCTGCCCCTAATGATTGAGGAAATTAGGATTCTTGGTGGAACAGACAAAGTTTCTTGGCACGAAATACAACAGGGTATACAGTTCCCTCTTATGGCCAGAGAAAAAGTACTGGGACAATTCATGTCGCAGTCCCCATTTCAGATACTTTACATGGAGTGGGGAAAATGGATGACTAATTGAAGACAGATGGGATGACTCAAGCTTTATGCGCAAAGTAAATGATGTTTCAATGGTTGACGAATGACTAGAAATCATTGGAGTGAAAGATTTGGGATTTGCATTATTTTCAAAGAGTGAAAAAAAATCACTGTTGTTTTGGAGACCAATTCAATGAAAGATGAACGTTTTAACATTTCTGTTCCAACAATAAAGAATGAGCGGTTTTATAATCTCCATCCTTCTTGGCATTTTACTGGAAACATATTTTTAGGATTAGTTGGCCACTTCCAAAGGAAGCTTCTCATATAATTTATGACTAGTTTAGAGACAGAATCTTAATTCTCTCAAACAGTGACTTGGTTTTGTAACCAATTTGAAAATCAGAATAAATCTGATATGTGAATCCACCATGTCTTGAAGTTGCCTCATTTAGAAGTCAAATAAGTGGACACGATTCAGATCATCATTAACATCAAGATGCACATAGGATACTTTCTTAAAATCAGCACAATGCTTCTGAATGCACTAATGGCCAAGTTGGTAAATGCACTTTTGTACATCACCAATTATTGCAGACCAGAACATCTGATGATGTGTTAATCTGGCTAATATCAACTCGCTAATAAAAAAAGTAACAGTATTGTTAAGAAAGAAGCAAAACAAAACTACAGCCAAGACCCCTGTTTCTTAGTACTATTTAGTGTGATGTCAGAGTGTTTTATTGCCATACTAGACCAAGTGGACCCGTTGGGCCCAAATCTCTCCTGTATTGGTGCAGCACCCTCTCCTCCCCCCCTACTCCCCCCTCCCCTCCCCCCCACTCCCCCCTCCCCTCCCCCCCACTCCTCCCTCCCCTCCCCCCCTCTTCCGCTCCCCCCACTCCATCCCCCCCTTATCCTCCCTCCCCTTCACCCCCCTCCCTCCCCCCCCCTCCCTCCCTCCCTCCCTCCCTAGGAGATAGATTTAAACTTTAAAATGTGAATAACTTTAAAAATATAACACCGATTTCAATTAAACTTCTGCCATTAGCACCAAAGGCTAATGGGCTTGTAAGCTAAATGGCTTGGTATAATTGTAAATTGTCCCTAGTGTGTGCAGATAGCGTTAACGTGCGGGGCTCGCTGGTCGGCATGGACTCGGTGGGCCGAAGGGCCTGTTTCCACGCTGTATCTCTCAACTAAAAAAAAATTGCTTCCAATTTGTTAAGCCAGCCTAAGCTAACAGCTGTTTGACATTTTGAACATGCCTCTCATGTAAACTGTCCCTGGCAGAGTGCACAGTTGCCTTTGAAAGTTCCCGGGACTCATGCACCTATCTCCTATGTTTCTATTCCTCAAAAAGAACTGAGACCAATTATTGTTTTCGGTGTTGTTGTGCGTGTGGGATTGATTTTCCCTGAACATTGTGAGAATCCCTGCTCTTCATCAAGAATAACAAAAGTCATATCTGTATTCCATTTTTAAACATTCAAGTTATTCCAGCCTAACTAAAGTTCTAGCGAAGGTTTTTATTCACAAAATGCTGGAGTAACTCAACAGGTCAGGCAGCATCTCGGGAGAGAAGGAATGGGTGACGTTTCGGGTCGAGACCCTTCTTCCTAAAAACCTTCGATTTGTACCAGCATCTGCAGTTATCTTCTTATATAAACTTCTAGCGAGTCAAATTGCAGCAGGATGCTGACAGTATTCTGGGGACAAAATGAATGGGTGTGTAATTATGGGTCACCTTACCACAAGTTACCTATTTTAGTGGAGGTTAGTGTCTGCATCTCTGGCGTGCTTGGTTGCTATATGGCACTCACACAAAAGGATGTGATGCTGCTCCAAGTTAATTGTGCGTGCACATGGCACTACTCTGAAACCCAGCACAACTCTGTTGCCACTACTGTGCAGGATTCATCTCCATTCAAGTCAAGTCAAGTCAAGTCAAATTTATTTGTCACATACACATACTCGATGTGCAGTGAAATGAAAGTGGCAATGCCTGCGGGTTGTGCACAAAAATAATTACAGTTACAGCATATAAATAAAGTTAATAAGTTACTAAACATAGCACAAAAAGTGTCGACAAAAATTTAGTCTCTGGGGTTATCAAAGTTGACAGTCCTGATGGCCTGTGGGAAGAAGCTCCGTCTCATCCTCTCCGTTTTCACAGCGTGACAGCGGAGGCGTTTGCCTGACCGTAGCATCTGGAACAGTCCGTTACTGGGGTGGCAGGGGTCCCTCATGATCTTGCTTGCTCTGGATCTGCACCTCCTGATGTATAGGTCCTGCAGGGGGACGAGTGTAGTTCCCATGGTGCGTTCTGCCGAACGCACTACTCTCTGCAGGGCTATCCTGTCCTGGGCAGAGCTGTTCCCAAACCAGACTGTAATGTTGCCGGACAGGATGCTCTCTACAGCCCCAGAGTAGAAGCAATGAAGGATCCTCAGCGACACTCTGAATTTCCTCAGTTGTCTAAGGTGGTAAAGGCGCTGCTTAGCCTTACCCACCAGTGCGGCAATGTGCGTTGCCCACGTCAGATCCTCTGCGATGCGGACTCCCATGTTTGCACTTGCATACATTACTGAGATGAATGAGCAATGCAGGGTGGCACAATGGATCAACACTGACCTCTAGTTCAGTTTAGTTTAGAGATACAGCGCAGAAACAGGCCCTTCAGCCGCGCCAGCCAGCGATCCCCGCACACCAAAACTTTCATACACGCAAGGGACAATTTACTAAAGCCAAATTAACCGACAAACACGTACGTCTTTGGCGTGTGGGAGGAAACCGGAGCACCCAGGGAAACCCCATGTGGGTCACGGGGAGAACGTACAAACTCCATACAGACAGCACCTGTGGTCAGGATCGAACCCGGGTCTCTGGCGCTGTAAGGCAACAACTCTACCACTGTGGCATCGTACCATGCTCTAGTGCCGTGTTTGTGTGAGGAATTTTCACGTTTGCCTCTGAAAGTGTGGGTTTCTTGCAGATGCTCTGGCCTCCTCCCACAATGCCAACAATATGCAGCTTGGTAGGTTTATTGGCCACTATAACCTGCCCCTGGTGTGTAGGCAGATAGTAGCATCTGGGGGGAGTTGATGGGAATGTGGAATGTGGGGAGGATAAAATGGGTTAGGTGTGAGAAGAGTGTAAAAATGTGTGCTGGCAAGTTGGTGTGTGGAGCCAGTGGGTCTGTTTCTGCGCTCTAGTTTAGTTTAGAGATGCAGGGCGGAAACAGGCCCTTTGGCCCACCGAGTCCGCACTGACCAGCGATCCTCGAACATTAACACTATCCTACACACACGAGGGACAATTTACACTTTTACCAAGCCAATTAACCTACAAACTTATACGTCTTTGGAGTGTGGGAGGAAACCGGCTATCTTGGAGAAAACCCACGCAGGTCACGGGGAGAACATGCAAACTCCGTACAGACAGCACCCGTGGTCGGGATCGAACCCTGGACTCTAGTGCTGTAAGGCAGCAACTGTACCGCTACGCCACCGTGCACTTTTTGGTTCTTAAGAGGCAAGCCCAAATACTCCAATTTAAGATCTTTGCTCTCCCTTAGCCTACCAGTCTTCTTGTTAAGAGCAATGCTTTGCTACCAATAACACCCAGTTAAAGAAGGGTCTCGACCCGAAACGTCACCCACTCCTTTTCTCCAGAGATGCTGCCAGTCCCGCTGAGTTACTCCAGCATTGAGTTGGAACAAGTGTTTTTCTAATGACTCTGCTGCTTTTCAACATAATAATAACGTGATAATGATGTTGGCTTTTGCACTGATCTTTACTGCAGTCTCGTCTAAATGGCATCCATCCATGTGCAATAGAAATGAAGTCTAACTAAACCCACACCTATCCACATTGAATTGGAACAAGTGTTTCAAATGACTGCTGCTGTTTTTCAACATAATAATGACTTGTGATAATGATGTTGGCTTTTGCACTGATGTTTACTGCAGTCTCATCTAAATGGCATCCATCCATGTGCAATAGAAATGAAGTCTAACTAAACCCACACCTATCCACATGACAAGGACCTCCCGCAGAGGTTTACTGTGGCAATCAAGTCCAGGAAACATTGCTGGGTTTTTTTCCTTCTTGGCCATGCAGAGGAAAAATTAATTGTAACGCCCCTTAGTGTAGCACCAGCTGAGAGAATCTAATTCAGTGCACACTGAAATCAAACAACATTCCTGGCCTGTGCAGCCCAATCCCATTGCAGCCAATACAACGGTGGCACGGTGGCGCAGCAGTAGAGTTGCTGCCTTACAGCGAATGCAGCGCCGGAGACTCAGGTTCGATCCTGACTACGGGCGCCGTCTGTACGGAGTTTGTACGTTCTCCCCGTGACCTGCGTGGGTTTTCTCCGAGATCTTCGGTTTCCTCCCACACTCCAAAGACGTGCAGGTATGTAGGTTAACCGACTGGGTAATAGGTAAAAATTGTCCCTAATGTGTGTAGGATGGTGTTAATGTGCGGGGATCGCTGGGCGGCGCGGACTCGGTAGTCCGAAGGGCCTGTTTCCGTGCTGTATCTCTAAATCTAAATTTACCATGCAGTTATGCAGCTTTATAAAGATTTTGAATGTTTTGTTCTGATTCACAACGCGTGGCTGCTTTCAACACTGTGTTTAATATTTTTTAGTAAAGTTTAGAGATACGGTACAGAAACAGGCCCTTCGGCCCACCGAGTCCACAGCACACTAACACTATCCTAGACACACTGGGGACAAGTTACAATTTTACCAAGCCAATCAGCCTACAAACCTGTCTGTCTTTGGAGTGCAGGGAAAAACGGATCACCCGGAGAAAACCCAAGCAGGACACGGGGAAGAACATATAACCTCCATACAGACAGCAACCGTAGTCAGGATTGAACCCAGGTCTCTGTCTCTGCCACCATGATGCCCACGTTATATATGTTTAAATATGTTTAAAAGGTGTTTGGATATGTAGTTGGATAGGAATGGATAGAGGGAGATAGGCCTAATTCAGGCAATTGGGATTAGTGTACACACGTTATCATTTTCACCAGAATTTCCCCCTAAATCTTTTTTTTCTTTAAATGCTCTTCTCTTTAACCATAGGTTTGTCCGAGCACCAATTTCATATGTGTCCATGGCAATGCTTTTTCTGAAGTGGCCTGCAAAGTTTTACAATGTTTGTTCTTTTAGAGGTTTTATATAATCACCACCTTTTATTTTATTACATGTGGTTATTATAAGGACACACATCAATAATCCACGATCTACTCTTTCAGAAATCTCAATGGTTCGGCACTTGGCTCAGCGGGTATTGTTGTTTTCCAGCTGGCCTACACCTCAGTTCCTGTGCTCCCATCCAACTCACCAGAGCTCATTCCCACACTCCCTTTCAACAGACCAAGGCCATGTTTCCCACTCTTCCTTTAAACGTACTCAGTTCACGGACAAATTTATTATCATAAAGTGAATGAACCATTATACATTTCCTTGATCATCATCTGCTTTGAGCTTGTTCTTTTGACATCTCACATGCTTTCTTCTCCCTGACTCTCAAGAATGACCTGAAGAATGGTCTCAACCCAAAACATCACCCATTCCTTCTCTTCTCCAGAGGAATTCTCTCTCTTTTCATGCTGAGTTCCTCCAGCATTTTGTGTCTATGTTGGGTGTAAAGCAGCATCTGCAGATCTTTCCTACGCGTGAATCAAGAATGTGTTGGGTTAACTATGTGGAAAATTTGATAAAGTGACAGTAAACTCCTGAGCATGCTTACATGGATAGGATATGTTTAGAGGGATATGGGCCGAAGGCAGGTAAGTGGGACTAGTGTGGATGGGACATGTTGGTCAGTATGGGCAAGTTGGGCCAAAGGGCCTGTTTCCACACTGTATGACTCTATGCTGGATTAATAGACTTGTCCTGGAAAGGTATTCAAATCCCGGGCAAGACTGGATGGTAACTGAATCAAATTAGTCATTGAACTTGCAATAGAAGTAATAAGGAATGGCACACATACAGAGACAGAGAATAAATTGGCTTCAAATTCGCAGCGAGAACAGAAATCTCAGTGATGCTGTACTGCAATGTACGCACTTTAAAAGTTCAAGACTTTTCCACTGTGCCAACCAACCGCTTAGCTTTTTGTTTTTGTTTTGTTGCACTTATTCCATTTCCATCGCTGTGAACAGTGGAAGGAACTTATTTCCAATCATTTGTGAATCACATTTTGTAAATTGCCAGCCAGTTTTTCACTGTAGATTCGTACATGTTGAAATCACTCTGCTGCACATAGAAGCAACAAGGGAGAGTTGTTCCAAACTCGAATTGTTCAGTTTTGTACTGCAAAATGTCCCTCGAGTGCCAAATAGCCATGGGTTGGATTCTGATCGTGGCATGAAGTGAGATCGCTGAAAGCTTGCCAAGTTTAAACACCAATGTTTAAAAATGGCACTACAGACCAAATATGTATTGTCTGAGATTTCAGGAAAAATCCACTTTAGAGTTGGAACCGAATGGAAATGACACCTAAACATAAACCAGGAGATCTCAAAATAAAATGTACTGATCAAAAATGGAAGGATATACAAATGTATAATCCATCACTTAAGATGCCCAAATGAGAAACAAGTTTCAAAGTGGTTAAAAAATAAATCGAAACAAAGATATGTTATGTGTTTTCAACATTAGGGAATGAGTGTAAATAATTAAAGAAAATCTGGGATGAAATGAGAACGTTGAAAAAAAAGTAAATGTCAAATGAGATTGAGGGGAACGAGTAAAGTAAATCCCTAGATATAGGTTTGAAACAGGAAAAGTATTAAATATCAATAGGGCCCCTTAAGAAGGAGAGAGACGAGATGGAGGGGATGCTAGCAGAATGGAGGAACTTTCAAAATGATTTCAGAATAATTTCATGCTTGAAAACATTGGTGGTATTCCCAGGCCACTCGCGAGTGTGGGGGATGGACTCACATCCACGGAGAATATACAGGCCAGCAATTGAGGCGTTGTTAAGAAATTAGAGTATTTCAAGATTCTTTCAGCATGTATCCAGATGAACTGCATGCCAAGAAAGGAGGTTTCCGAATTCAAGTGCAGGACTGCTGAGTTAGCCATCCTGGAAACACACCAGGTTTCTACACTCACTGATAGAAACTCATACAACTTGCATCAAAATGACAATACACAGAAATCCCACAACATCCCACTCCGCTCTGCTTTTGCCCTCGATGGCAGTGAGCAAACACAGGTCTGCAAGCGAGAAGAGTGTTTATTGATTTGTTCCAAGTGCATGTTACATACCCATCATGGGTGAATAGCTCCGAATGTTGGTCGATGTACTCGGGTACACGTAGGTAGTTGGGATTGTAGTGGCATGGGACTTCACCAGGTTTACAGTCATTTACTGGCACTCATCAGTGTGAAGAAGGGTCCCGACCCAAAACATTACCCATCCTTTTTCTCGAGAGGTGCAGCCTGCTGAGTTACTCCAGCACTGCGAGACTATCTTCGGTGTATGCCAGCATCAGTAGTTCCTTTCTCCACACATGACACGAATACTTGTGCAAGCTTGCCCTTCATACAGCATCCAGAATGTTCAAAGATATCCCTTCTAACTCAAGATAACGCTGATATTTTCTCGTGCAAGCAAGGGCACTTTGCGGGAGCCATTGGTACATTTCTGTCATTGCGTGTTAAGTGGGAGTACTGTCAGTAGACCAACACGCCTTTGAAACAAACCTACGTTGACTGATGCTGCCCTGTGCTTCTCAAAGGGGAACTGAGCGCCGAATCCGATCACAACTGCTAGCTGTTGTGGAGCTCACCGCACAGATGAGGAAACCTTGGTGGATCAAGCATGGGTGGAAGAGTCAGGGAGATAAATCATTAGAGGAACATGTCGAGGACTTGGTCACCACATGCGACTACCTACCACGTGTGCTCAATATCGGCAGAAATAGCAAATTCCAACTGCCAACAAATAGACACCTACACCCACCACTGAAGTGAGTGTGAGCCCGACTGCGTGTGTGCGTATACATGATCAAGAGCTGAGCTTCCAGCTGATGTCAGAAGACCATAGCCTACATCAATCTTCTCCTCTTCCAGCATCTACAACAATGAAGCCCTGTGAAGTCTTCCTGATTAAATATTACTGATTGTATACCTCGTTGTCATCTTCCCCTCAGCTAACAATGTGCCGTTCTACATTTCTCTTGATCAGCGTCCTCTTTGATCTGTGTTTTCACACCTTACCCTTCCACATCGCTGTCTCCCTCTCCCCTGACTCTCAGACTGAAGAAGGGTCTCGCCCCGAAACGTCACCCATTCATTCCTTCTCTCCAGAGATGCTGCCTGTCCCGCCGAGTTACTCCAGCTTTTTGCATCCATCTTTGGTGTAAGCCAGCATCTGCAGTTCCTTCCCACACAAACAGTGGGGTGAGTGATTACATTTTTATGCACTGGTCTGAAATGGAATACAAATGCACATAATAAAAGAGAAGGAGAGAGATAATTTTGTCCGGTTAAGTATGTACTGCTATTCAATACGAATATGCCTGAACTTTTTTTCTGAATGCTATTTCCTACTCTCTCTCCCCTCCCCTCCCCCCCCCCCCCCCATACCATGTCATGCCTCCAGAACTTGGAATTATATTTCTCCTCGCTCTTCATGTGGAGAACTCCAAGAATTTACTACAAAGAGCATGAGGTCAGTCCTAAATATCCGTCCCCATCTTCTATCACCCCTCATTCTGGATATCTTCAGACCCACGCTCTCCCAGCCAAGAAAAACAGTTTCCGGCCAAAGCAAGGGAATTATTGTAAGGGGGGGGGGGGGGGAATAGCATCTAAGCCTAACTGATGACTAATCAATTTAGAATTGCTAAGTATTTTCCAGAAAGAAAAAATGATAGTGAATTGGCACAATGAACCAAAAATGCGGAGTTAACCTATTCTGTTGTATCATTTCATTAAATGCCTTTACTTCCAGCTGTCCTGTGTGTGGCAAGGGGCTATGCAGATGAGATGGATTCAGGCTGAATCTTGTGCAGTTATGTTGATCTTAGCTTGGATGGTAATAAAAGTGTTGCAACTGACATCAATGCCCAGGGGCTACAAGGGTAAAATAAAAACAGCCAATGTTTGCATTAATGAGTGGAGTGCAGTAATCCATGCTGACACAGTCACTATCCCAGCTCGTGATGAAGTGAGATACTAAAAGGCTGAAGGTACTTGGGGAACCATATACGCGTTAACAGCTGGGAACTGCATCACTGAAAGGCCGTCTCAGACTGGTCAATGATGCCTACCCTCGTGGAATTGCAAGCCAAAAGTCACTGTGCGGGCCTCCAAGCCAGTACGCAGAGCAGCACATCTGTTAAAATAGGTTTAAAATTTATCAGTTTATGCCCAAATAATTATTATCCAAAAGAATGGTCAGATATTGGGGAGGGGGTAATGGGCAAGGGGTATGGGGAGAAGGCAGGAACGGGGTACTGATTGAGAATGATCAGCCATGATCACATTGAATGGCGGTGCTGGCTCGAAGGGCCAAATGGCCTCCTCCTGCACCTATTGTCTATTGTATTCTCTTCCAAAATACTGAATGGATAGAGAACATATATTGCTTCTGATCAAGGTAGACACAAAATGCTGGAGTAACTCAGCGGTTCAGGCAGCATCTCGGGAAAGAAGGAATGGGTGGCGTTTCGGGTCGAGTCCCTTGCTTCTGGTCATTACCGAAACGTGAGGAAACTATCTGCCATCATTCGTGCTTGAAGAACTGGAAAACTTTACACTCTTTCGCAAAATAAGCAGCAATATGAGAAACGGCGGGAAACACCAGAAAAGGGAAGAGAGAGAAAAAAGATAAATGAGAGACGGGAGACGATGAAAAAGCAAGGATTAATCTCACAAAGGCAAGAAAACACGAGAGCACATGAAGCATTAGAGAGGCTGGTGGGGGGGGGGGGGGGGGGGAGATGCAGACAAGAGAACAAGCGTGTCAGAGACACAAGGGATGCACAGGGTAGAAATGCTTGAGAAAAGTTCAAGCACCACATGCCTTCAGAATGAAAACTAACCTGAAATAGGAGAGAGAGAGAGAGAGAGAGAGAGAGAGAGAGCAACACACGCACGCACAGAAAACAAGGGACAAAGGCAGGAAATAAGATAAGTCACGATCACATTAATGCTAATTCTCAGAGATAAAGAAAAAATGGGAACTTCAAGTAACAAGGTCGCCGAAGTATTCCACAAATCAAAGGATAGAATTGAAAACAGTGACGGAATAACCTTTCCATGCAAAGCTCGCCTCACTTAGAATTAGAGACCACCTCCACCAATAGTGCCTGTGTGTGTCCACTTGTTGGGAATGAAATCTCTATCTGTGGTTAATTGGACATATGGCTGCAATAAATGGACTTCTTGGCTTGATGCACAAGTCTGATTCTGGTGCACAAAAGCACAAGTCCCAAGCTGCTGATATTTTCAGATGGAAACAGTAAAACTTATCAGATTTTATTACTGTGTATGGCTGTGTGGGAGGACTGGACAGTGATGTATGAGGCAGACAACAGAGCGAGATTCTGTTTTATGCTATAGAATTTCTTTACTTTCCCTAACTTATGGGTGATGGTCTCCCACTGCAGTAAATATGTTCACTGGCAGTGACCAAAGGGAGGAACAGCTGAGTCAAATTTTGCTCATTGCATTGATTACCGATCTGCATTCGGAAATTGGAAGCACTTTTACACCACAAGAATACTTGGGTCATTTTGTTCTTGGTTTGTTGTTGGATTGAGGCACCACCTACTACACATACAATAGTCACCCAGAGTGGAGACCAGAAAACGGGCGGTACGGCTGGTAGAGTTGCTGCCTTACCGCGATTGCAGCACCGGAGACCCGGGTTCGATCCCGACTACGGGTGCTGCCTGTACGGAGTTCGTACATTCTCCCCGTGACCGCGTGGGTTTTCTCCGAGATCTTCGGTTTCCTCCCACACTCCAAAGACGTACAGGTTTGTAGGTTAATTGGCTTGGTGTAAATGTAAAGAATTGTCCCTAGTGTGTGTAGGATAGTGTTAATGTGTGGGGATCGCTGGCCGGCGCAGACTCGGTGGGCCGAAGGGCCTGCTTCCGCGCTGTATCTCTAACCTATACAACATAAAGGAAAGGAACATGAATAGGCCATCCAGTCCCTCGATCTCTACTACTGGTCAATAGGATGATCCACCTTTCATCTTGTTGATCTTGATTCCAAGATGGCGCCCAACACAGGTGACTATTTGCGTGCTAGCCACAGAAGCAGATCTACAAACACATAATGCAATTGCTCCACACTCTAAATCTATCTACACTGTAAATGGATCGATTGTAATCATGTCTTGACTTTCTGCTGACTGGTTAGCACGCAACAAAGGCTTTTCATGTGACAATAAACTCAACTGAAACTGAAGCTCTTCATTCTCCACAACACTCGATTCCCTTACTGATTAAAAATCTATCTCAGCTTTAAGTATGTTCAGGTATCAGCTCCCGTGCTATATCAAAGTGTTCGACCACAGCTCTCTGCAGCAAGGGCTTACAAAAAGCTCACAACAATTTGAGAGAAATTCATCCTCGCTCCTGCCTTTAATGAGCACACCATTATTCTGAGACAAGGCCCTCTAGTCCAAGGACTTTCACAGTATTTACCCTGTCAGGCCTCAAGAATCTTGCATGGTCAAATAAGATTGCTTCTCATTCTTCTAAACTCCAATGAATACATTGTTCAAACTTTCAAACTTGTTCAAATTTTCATCACAAGATAATTTCTCCGCACCTACAGAATCATAGTGCTGACCTCCCCTGAACTGCCTCCAATGACATTTTTCCTGACAAAAAGGAAACCAAAAACTGTACTCTGTGGTCTCATTAGTGTCTTGTACGGTTATAATGGGACTTCACTACTTTTACTCCAACCCCCTTGAAATAAAAGCTAGCATTCCATTAGCCTGACTGATTATCTGCTGCATTTGTATTCCTGCTGAGTTTCATGTACCAGGTTCCCTCAAATCCCCCTGTGCTGCAGTCTTTCTCCATTTAAATAATAATCTGTTTTATTAATCTTCCATCCAAAGCAAACAACTTTACATTTTACCACATTATACTCCGTTTGCCAACTTTTTGCCCACTCACTTAACCTATCAATCTCTCTCTGTAAACCATTTGCATCCTCCTCACAGCTTGTCTTCCTCCCCCTTCTATTGTATCATCTGCAAATTTGGCTGCAGGACAATTGCCTTCTTCTAAATCATTTATAAATATTATAAACAGCTGTGGTCTCAGCACTGATCCTTGTGGCACTGCACTGGTTACAGGTTGCCAAGCTGAACATGACCCACTTATCTCTACCTGCCGTCTTCTGCTTGTTCGTTAAGGGTCTGTCCCACTTAGGCGATTTTTTAGCCGACTGCCGGCGACTGTCATTGTTGTAGCAGGTCGCCAAAAAACTGGCGACTGGACCCCCGCCCGTACGACAATGTCTACGACAAGCTACAACAACCTACCACCTAGTCGACGTTAAGCTACGGCAAGCTACCGACAACCGGTGACCCAATCGTCGCGACTTAGGATGTCCACCTACAACCGCGCCTACGACAACCTACGACAACCGAAGTCAACCTACGTCTACCCGCGACAAGCTACGACAACTGAAGACAATTCACGCCATTTTGGCCTCTGGTTTTGACGCCGGTACCTGTCGCCGGTTGACGTTGGAAGTCGCCAATTGAATTCACCGAAGTCAGCACCGGCGACAACCTACGTCACCTGGCGACAACCTATGACAGCGCCCACGTAAGGAGACGTCAAGCTACGATCATTGGCGTCAAACCAACAGTGGCCGAAATTTTTTAAACATTTCAAAATCCAGCGGCGACCAGAAAAACGCGACGACTCTTTGGAGACGACTCACGACCGTACAGGCGACAGTGTGGCGACAGCCTAGTCACCTGCAGTCGCCTAACAAATCGCCTGAGTGGGACATTGGCTTTGATCTTTAATCTGTACCAATATATTACATGTTACCTCCAACGCCATGAACTCTCGTAAAGTAACATAGCGTGGCATCTTGTCACAATCCAAGTATCTGCTGATCGCTTCCATCCACTTTGGTTGATACTTCTTCAATGAATAATATATTTGTCAGACTTAGTAGCATCTCTATTAAGCTTCGATATTTAGGGTAGCAGAGCCAGTGGAGCTGTGGCAGCATAACTCCAGCTACCCAATCAAGCTTCAATCCTGACCTCCGTCCTCTCTGCGTAGAGTTTGCATGTTCTCCCTGAGACCGTGTGGATTTTGTCTGGGAGCTTGGTGTCATCACATTGATGGGAATGTGGGGGGGGGGGGGAAATAAAAAAAATGAATAAGGTAGGATTAGTGTAAAATTGGATGGCTGGTGCAGGTTTGGTGGGGTGAAGGGCCTGTTTCCGTGATGTATCTCAGTAAGTTAATTAAAAATTAAGTAGGTTTGTGGTCGATGGAAACGGTATTTAGAGTGAAACAGGCCCCGAGTGTAACTAATATTCTTTGACGTAGTGCAAGTGCAAGTCATGGCAGGTCTGCTCGGTCACATGGCGTGGTCCTCTTGAGCGTTGAGTTGGTCTCCGGCAGCAAATACTGAAATCTCTGGTGTAGGAGCTGGAACAGTGGCTGAACCATTGGAGCATCCACAGGGCTGGGATTTTCATGGTGAGTCCCTTTGTAGAGAAGGTCCCATCCCAGAGGAAAGCTGCAATGCAGAAAGGACTGGGTTGCAGCGAGGCAGCGGAGAAGGTGGCCGGTGGTGCAGTTGGCCTTTGGCGTGGGACTCGCTTCACACAGATATTGGGGGTGGTGTCTGCTTTTCCGAAGGAGTGCACGGCCCGAGTTAAGTCCTTGGTACTATGGCTCACCCGCACAGGAGGAGAAAACGGAAAGTTGGGAGTGTGATGGTGTTAAGGCCTTCATTGTAAAGGGACAGGTAGGAATTTCTACAGCTGCAAACATGACCCCAGGATGACACGTTTCCTTCTCGGTGGCAAGGTCAAAGGTGTCATGAAATGCATATAAAAAGGATGAGGGACTTGAGCAAACTAAAGCCCATTTTCTTTGAGAAGGAGATTGTGGAAAACATTGATGGGAAGAAAGAAGCAACGGAGGCATTATGTTGCATCAATCTTTAGGATAGAAGATATTACAAATGTTCCTTTATCAGTAAAAGATTATGGGGAAAAAATGAAATGTCATCACATCACATAAGAATGATTATTTGACAAACTAATGGAGCTTTCGGCTGCTATGTTTCCAGGAGACACAAGAGACAACACATGCTGGAATCTTAAGCAAGCACTACTGGAAAAACTCAGTGGGTCAGGCAGCATCTGTGGGGGGGAAATGGATAGATAGACAATGTTTCATATCAGGAAGAAGAATGTCAACTTTCCCTCTGCAGATGCTGCCTGATCCGCTGAGTTCCTCCAGTACTTTTGTTTGAATGGGGTTCCTACAATGAAGGATTTGCACCCTGGGATCCTAAAGATAGTGGCTACAAAAATGGTCAATACATTAGATGTAATCTTCCAAAAATCCCTAAATTTTTCATCTACCCCTCGTTGGCTGCCCTCGGACTATCTTTAATCGGACTTTGCCTTGCACTAAACGTTATTTCCTTTATCCTGTATCTGTACACTGTGGACAGCTCGGTTGTGGTCATGTATAATCTTTCCGCTGACTGGAGAGCACAAAACAGAAAAGATTTTCACTGTCCCTTGGTACTCCTGACAAAAAAATTAAACTACACTCACAAAGTCTCTTCCCAACTTTTTAAACTCACATAGCCTGAAGAAGAATCAATATCATGATCATGGTCTGATCCAAGGAGAGAAAAATCATAGTCATAGAGTGATACTGTGGAAACAGGCCCTTCGGCCCAACATGCCCACACCGGCCAACATGTTCCAACTACACTAGTCCCACCTGCCAGCATTTGGCCCATATCCCTCCAAACCTGTCCTATCTATAGAAACAAGAAATATAGAAAATTGGTGCAGGATTCAATATGATCATGGCTGGCCATCCAAAATCAGTACCCCGTTCCTGCTTTCTCCCCATATCCCTTGAGTCTGTTAGCCCTAAGAGCTGCATTTAACTCTCTCTTGAAAACATCCAATTGGCCTCCACTGCCTTCTGTGGCAGGGAATCCCACAAATTCACAATTCTCTGGGTGAAAATGTTTTTCCTCATCCCAGTCCTAAATGGCCTACTCTTGATCCATGTACCTGTCTAACTGTTTCTTAAATGTGGGGATAGTCCCTGCCTCAACCACCTCCTCTGGCAACTTGTTCCATACATCCCCACAACTCTTTTTGTGTGAAAATCACTGCTGTGAATCATTCTCAATCACTGCTCTCAATCACTCTCCATTATCCCAGGCAGCATATAGATCGAAGGGTTTCCTGTGATGGCTTCTAGAGTCAAACAGTGTTCAGCAAGGATGGCATATCAAGAACAGAACCCGAAGGTAGCAGTTGAATACAGTCCGCAGAGACACCTGGCCCTGAGGAGGAAGGAATATTGATGTCAGAGGCAGACTATTAAAAGACACTACATAACCTTTCGCAGTAACATAGTCACTGTTACGTTGATTAGTGCAATTTGACCTATTGGGCTCATTTCTTTGGAAAGACAACATATTTTTGCGCAGAAGCGTCCTCGTTAACGAGCCTCCTAGATTGCTGGCAGGTTCAGGGAACCTTAGTCGTCCTGGTCTAACCGGATTTGGTTTTTCACTTGACTGTGTGTACCAAAACCTGGAGGAACACCACTCCAGCAATAAATCGGCTCTATCAAAATTTTATGACGGAGATATAAATCACAAACTACGCTGTTCCCAAGGTCATCCTGAAGATGAAGGCATTGGATTGTTACAAATTCCAATGGCTATTCTTTCAGCCAATTAACCAGCAACTTGCCAAGAGGGCTAGAATACCTTTCAGTCAATGCAACGCTTTAGATTCAAACTCCATGCACTATTGATAACATAGCCTACACAAAATGATTAACATCTCCTCCTCGTCGGCATCGAGCAATTATACTCCAGAAAGCTTTGCAACAAGAGCAGTTTTAAAGTGAGAGCACTCCCATGCCTCCAAGTGAATAGCACTGGGTCGAGAAGGCAGCTTACCACACGATTATCATGGGTCAGAGATGATTAATAAACACTGGCTCTGCCAGCGATACCACATCCCGTAAATGACCAAAACAAAATCCTCCCCAATGTACAGTGGCCAGAAGTGTTTTCAGCTGAGACTTTACACTTACAGCGACCATAACTGGCTATCTTTTTAACATGTGTAGGAAAAAAAACTGCAGACCCTGGTTAAAATCGAAGGTACACACAAAATGCTGGAGTAACTCAGCGGGTCAGGCAGCATCTCGGGAGTGAAGTCTGAAGAAGGGTCTCGACCCGAAACGTCACCCATTCCTTCTCTCCCGAGATGGTGCCTGACCCGCTGAGTTCCTCCAGCATTTTGTGTCTACATCCTATCTTTTTAACATTCTGTCCCTCTAAAATCAAAGATCCAATTGTCATGAACTAATTTACCCTTTTGCCAAATTCTATGATGTTAAAGAGCATGATGTGGGTTACCGTGGCAGAACTGCCACCATCCACTCCCAAAACCCTATTCTCCACCGACTGCTCGCCTTCTGCCCAAAATAATGCTTCTCAACACCATTTATTCAGGCTGCATTTCAAGCCATCATTATTTAATAATTCATTGCAAGTATTCCAACAACTTGTCTCTCCTGCTGGATGTCTGACCTCCATTACCTGCGCTAAGCAAGGTTATGTCTCCTATGAGGAAGATCAATAATTTTAACAAATAAGGGACGTTTAAAACTCAGAATTTAAGGTAATGAGATCAAAACAGCAAATGAAAACAGCCTTCCCGAGAGGCCTGTTGCCAGAGCTGCAAAGGGAGAGGGCAGCAACCCAAGCAGCTAATAAGGTGCCTTGAGATTCCCTCAAGGTCTCATACCATCCAGAAATCTTCTTCATTTAAACTCTCATTAGGGTTAATATTTGCATACGGATTTGAGACCCAACTTCATTACATGCAACCTGCCTACAGTACATAAATAATGCAAGGCACAGTCGGCAGCACGGTGGGCCATTGTACTGCTCAGTGCATCATGGTCATGCTAACCAAGGTGGTCTCCTGTTCCGTTCTTGGTTTGGGTCGAGCTCTCTGATCTCAGGGCGGAGGCTGGGAAGTGGGATTAGCCGAGCTGGGGCGAGGGAGAACAGAACAATGTATATTTTAAAAATCAAGCAGTTGTTTCAAGTTCCATTCACGATCCTTCAAGGTGGTACAAAATGCATGCATGATGATATCAGGTCAGCACAGCGCTGTCTCAACTGTGACCTGACAACTTCCAACAGGCAAATGGTTTGCTGACATTCATCACCCCCGTGCAGTTCAGTAGAAGTTGGTGCCTTCAGGGAAGGTAAAGTTGAAAAGACTGAACGAATTTTCTGGTGACATCTGTCAGACAACGTGACGCTGTGTTTTTACAGTCAAGTACGACATTTGGTGGATCCAAAAATCAAAGTACAACAAATGCCAGAAATCTGAAATAAACTGCTGGGAAAAAACAGCAGCTGAGGTAGCCTCCATAGGGAAAGAGTGCAGGAAGGAACTGCAGATGCTGGTTCACACCAAAGATAGACACAAAAAGCTGGATTAGCTCAGTGGGTTAGGCAGCATCCCTGGAGAAAAGGAATAGGTGATGTTTCGGGTCCAGTCTGAAGAAAGGTCTCGACCCAAAACTTCACCTAATCTTTTTCTCCAGAGATGCTGCCTGACCCGCCGAGTTACTCACATCTTTTTGTGTCTATGGAGAAAGAAACGAATAACATTTCAGAATATATGCAGTGGACTAGTTTGAGCAGCGGACTATTGTTCTATGAAAATCATGTCTGATCTGGTCTCATCACTTTCAATTCCAGCACCAGTTACAAAGTCACATTTTCTAGCTTGTGTGTTCTGTCCTCCACAGATTTAAAAATCCTCCTAGTTTACACAGTACTGGGGATTACTAGATATGGTACACTACTGAGGACTGACCGCAATGTCTGAAAGGCTATTCGAGATGTATAGAACAATTTATACCATCCACCTAGAGAATGCAGCTTAGTTTAGTCAGGCAGAAGATACCTGCAGATGCTGGTTCACACCAAAGATAGACACAAGAAGCTGGAGTAACTCAGCGGGTCAGATAGCATCTCTAAAAGGAATAGGTGACGTTTCTGGTCGAGACCCTTCTTCAGGCATCTGCTTTTGCTTTGCCTGATGCTGCATTTTATTGAAATTGGTGCTCCATAAAATAGGAGAGATTGCAAAGATCCAAGATATAGTGGGTAATGGACTTGTTTCGTCCAAAGGCTATTCTATTCTGATTCTAGTGGGACCTGGTCGCCCTGTGTCCTGGTCTATAAAATTAACAGAAATTTATCATTTATTGCAGGGGTAGCTGTAAAGAGGTTATGCTTCAGTTTTACTGGGCATTGAGTCCATACATGGAGGACTCCTTAATGACTAAGTAAATGACTCCTTAATTTGAGGAAGGATGTTAATGCATTAGAGGGGCAACTTGTTTAAAGATGAGTGGTCATCCATTAAAAAGCAGAAATTTGTCAGTTTCCTTGTTTTGATAGCTGGAATGGATGGGATATCTGACGAGAAAGGGGTGGACAGATTAAACTAATATTTCCTGGTTCTTTAAAAAAAAAGGGAGGGGTAATGGCTAAAGGATACAAGATCCTAAACAGTCTCGACAAAGTGGGGAGAATTTAGATCTAGGTGTGCAGGAAGGAACTGCAGATGCTGATTTAAACCAAAGATAGACACAAAACGCTGGAGTAACTCAGCGGGACAGGCAGCATCGCTGGAGGGAAGGGATGGGTGATGTTTCGGGTTGAGACATCTGAAGAAGGGTCTTATTCCTTCTCTCCGGAGATGCTGCCTGTCCCTCTGAGTTACTCCAGCCTTTTGTGTCTATTTAGAACTAGGTGTTGTTTAAAAATGTGTGGTCATCCATTAAACGGCAGAAATTTGGCAGTTTCCTTGTTTTGGCACAAATCCTTAACACTTCTGCAAAATGGGGTGGAAGCATTTTAAATATATATATCTATTTTTAATACAGAGGTAGTTTCTTGATAAGCAAGGGGATGAAAGGTCACCTGGGGCAGGCAGAAAGGCAGAGATGAGGTTACAGTCAGATGGGCCATGATCTTATAGAATACCAGAGCAAGCTTGAGGGACTGAGGGGAACATCTGCTCCTAATTTGTATGCTCGTGTTGTACGGCTGCTACTTTTAACCAGCAAAGCAAATCTCACACCCAGAACCTTTCCATAATCAAAAGTGTACATTATTTCAGTCATCTTTCCACCTATCCCCGTTTGTTGTCTTAATTTTCTTCCCCCTTTCTCTTGTGAAATCCACAGGAACAATTTCAACGCACAAGAAAGTTGCCACGGCACGCCGCAGCAAAGATCGTTTGGATAGCAAATGGGGATTGGAGAAAAGATACAGATAGAATAAGAGTCAGCTACTGATTTAATGCATCAATTAACAAAAAGAGGGTCAGACATAATAAATATCCTGCTTTGAGAGAGTTAATGAACTCGATTAAGTAACCACATTTACCTCAACTGCAAATGAGGTGACATATGTCGCAGTCCCATTGCACTGTGCAAGTGCAAGCATCTGTCACCTTTATTAATTACTCGTGTACCTTAGTACATGTGCTCCTTGAGATGCGAATACTGCCCTACAACTGGGGAGCACTGGATCTTCGCCTCCCCCCTTGCTGAGAGATTTAACCCATTCCTCATTTTTGTTTTTCTCACTCCACCTCAACCTCTCCCTTTTCTTCTTGCCTGGCACCTTCTATACACACACACAAACGCCTTCCAGCTGAAGTCACTGGACAGTGATTGAGAGTAGGAATTTCTCATCCCTTGCCCAGAGGTGTTGGGGGCAATTGCAGTACCGCTGCTGGGGTCGCAACTAAATTCAGCACAAACCACCTTGCACTCTCTGGCTGAGTGCTGCATTTAATCATTTAGATCCAGAGAGATTGTACAACAAACTGATAGTGTAGAGAAGTCAGTGGAAAGTTAACCAACCCGCTCCACTATCCAGACTGTAATCATTTTTGTTTCCCTTTCCTTATAAAACAAAGCAAATGTTACTATTTGCAGTTTAGTTTATTGTCATGTGTACATGTGAAAAGTGCAAAGCTTTTTTGTTGCGTGCTAACCAGTCATCAGAAAGGCAATACTTGATTACAATTGATCCATTTACAGTATGTGGATA
This sequence comes from Rhinoraja longicauda, assembly GCF_053455715.1. NCBI lineage: Eukaryota > Metazoa > Chordata > Chondrichthyes > Rajiformes > Arhynchobatidae > Rhinoraja > Rhinoraja longicauda. The sequence continues at coordinate 13,837,473 of NC_135988.1, forward strand.
CATGATAAGGGAATAACATTTAGTGCAAGTTAAAGCCAGCTTAGTCGGATCAAGGATAGTCCGAGGGTCACCAAAGAGGTAATGCTCAATGATAGAAAAACTTGGATAACAAGTACACTATGCAAACAGTACCAAAATCTAACAAAATATATATATATTTTTTAATCAGTCACACCTAAGTGAACCAAGATTATGCTATGTGTAGGAAGGAACTGCAGATGCTGGTTTAAACCGAAGATAGACACAAAATGCTGGAGTAACTCAGCGGGTCAGGCAGCATCTCTGGAGAGAAGGAATGGGTGACGTTTCAGGTCGAGACCTTCAGACTAGTCAGGGTAAAAGGAAACCTTTCCATTTTCCCTTTCCTCTGCCTAGTCTGAAGATGGGGGCTCGACCTGAAACGTCACCCAAGATTATGTTATTATGCTTTGATGGTCTTTAGATCAAGGGAGAGAATTGAAAATAAGAATGAGTTAGAATACAAGACAATCGTCGCAAAGAGGTGGACACAAGAAACCGCAGATCCAGGAATCCTGAGCGAAACACAAAGTGCTGAAGGAACTCATTAGATCAGACATTTGTGGAGGGAATGGACAGATGGCATTTCGGGTCAGGATCCTTTCTAAAAGGTATTTAGTGAGGAGGCAAAGGATTCAAGACTGGATTCATACAGAGTAATTCATACACTTCTGTGGAACACTGACCTTAAAAGCATCAACAAAATAAAATGTGCTGGCAATGTTGCAAAATAATCATCTTTAAAAAAAACATTTCTTCAAAGGAACAGGAATCAGAATTAGAACAAAGCTTGACAATAGCTTATTTACACCTGGTGACTAATTTAAGGCACATGATGCGAGAGTTAATTGAGAGATTTAAGTGTTTGGCTCAGTGTTGAGTTACCCAAACAAAACCAGCTTGGGTGAGAGATCGCACTTAAACCTGTTACATCATTTGTGACCAATGAAGAACACGATTGCAACACAACAACGCATAAGATGGAAACGACACACCCATTCATAATTTCTGCAAAAATAAGATGTACACAGAATGTGTTTATAAATGCTTTCCAATTAATCCTTGGTGATTATCCAGCAACATCGTCACAAAGGGAGTTACAAGTCTCTTGTGAACGTCAGAGGCCACATCTCAGAAGCGAAAACACACCTGACAATTGCAGTCCTTAATTTTCTAATTCATCTGCACAGGTTGATAAAAAGTATCGAGGAAGTCCTCAGTGCATCTCCTATGGAACGACAGAGATGTTGAAAATTGTGAGGCGTCAGCTTTCCAAGTTCGCAAAAGCAACATCTTGAAACAATTTTTAAAAAAAACATATTTGCTGCACAGTTGCCCAATACAAATATTAATTAGTTTAAAACAAAAGAAGTGTGGTTGAATAATTACGTGAAACCAGCCTTAAAAACGACCTCTACTATGGAATAAGAGTATATGTTATCCACACGAGATCCCTGCGGGAAAAGTTTGGGTAGTCTTAATCCTGGCGGGTATTGGGTCACAAAATAATACTGGTACTAAATTGTCAGATAGAAAAGCCATTAGATTGATAGTCCAAGAAACCGAAATATGTTTCAATTGTAACTGTGTATTCCCAAGGTCAAAAGAGTGCTTTATTTATTGACTCGTTAGTACACTATTTCCTTTGCTGTCTACCAACCAGAAACATTCACTATATTGTGATGTACAATTGTTTGGGAAGCTGACAATAATATTCAGCTCCAAGTGTGGGGAGGGGGGTCCCTCAGTGAGTCATTATTTTCGAAGGTTTGCAAATACAGCTGTGGGCATGTTATTGAAGCAGAGAATAGAGTGTGATAAAGCCATACAGAATGGAAACAGGCCCTTCGGCCTACCGAGGCCACGCTGACAATCAAGCATCTGTTTACATTAATCCATGCATCAATCCCATTTTATTTTACCTAGATTTCCAACAACTCCCTGAACCCGATTCTCACCTGCACGCGTGTAGTAATTTACAGTGGTCAATTAATCTACCAACCCACTCATCTATGAGATGTGGGAAGATCTGGAACACTGGAAAAAAGTGCAAAGTTCACGCATACGTATCCACAGGAGAAGTCTTCCCACAGGCATCTCCCGTTGACAATATATACTTTTATTTTGTGATTTAGGTTGTGCTTTAGGTCTACTTTCACATTAACCACAATTCTTTTGCTTTAAATTAATTAATATTGGTATTGGGGCATTGAACCCCCAGTCATCAGTTCATAAATTCTAGGAGCAGAATTAGGTAATTCGGCCCAACAAGTCTACTCCACCATTCGATCATGGCTGATCCAGTTTTCCCTCTCAACCCCATTTTCCTGCCTTCTCCCCATAACCCATGACACCCTTACTAATCAAGAGTCTGTCAATCTCCACCTTAAAAATATCCATTGATGGCCTCTACAGCCATCTGTGGCATTAAATTCCACAGATTCACCACCCTCTGACTAAAGAAATTCCTCCTCGTCTCCTTCCTATAGGTATGTTCTTTAATCCTGAGGCTGTGGCCTCTGGTTCTAGACCCTCCTACTAGTGGAAATATCCTCTGCAGGCTCATTATATCCAGGCCTTTCACTATGCATTAAGTTTCTATAAGGTCCCCCCTCATCCTTATAAACGCCTTCTAAGCAATTGAAGTCTTGATTTGCATTCATATAACTCCTTTCACATCTGCTTCCGGGTGTCCTGAAGTACTTCACAGCCAATTTTAAGTACATTAATTTAGAAATCACAGTAACCAATTGCTACTCAGCAAGATGCCATTGTGTGATAACAACCAGACATATAATTGATAACAGACCATTTTTCATCAAAAAAATATAAAATATGTTTCTTCTTCTGCTTCATCTATGAGGGGATGGAGAAAATGTGTATAGGTTCAATAACTCTGATATCAAAAGCATTGAAAGTAAATCAAGTCCAGTTTAACCTCAATGCTTAATTACCAATGTCAAAACTATGTATCTGCAGTGGACATTTAGTTCATATGACAATGGCTGTTTGCATCAATTCTAATAGAATCAAAGAAGTAGCTGGAATCTTGGATTGAACTGTCATTGTGACTGCATCTGGCATTTCTTACTTCAATGACAATGAACTATGGAATCATTTTCCTTCTTGGTCAATGGTTTCAAAGGTGTTCACAGAGGAACCAAAGTTGGCAAGGCACTATGGTCAATTCTAACTAGTTGCTTCCTTTACCCTTTACAACATAATAAATTCAATTTATAGACTAGAATTCCTGTTTTCTTTTTTAAAAAAAGGAAACTAATTTGTGTGGAATTATCTGTGGTCTTTTGGATGGATACCATGATTTAAACCACTCCCACTTAGGTAATTATTACAGACACATGGTAAATCTTTCTGACACCAGTATTACCTTGGGACAATTCAGAAGATGGGAAATACTTTGAAAGGAATTTGTTAAAGCTTAACAGATGCTCAGCGTCCACTCTTGTTTTGAAAGAGAGCACTCTGGAACACACTGGTACAAGCTGTACATTCTGCAGCAGATAGCCAGTTGCATTCTTTGCTTAAAAACTATAATAATCCTCAATTTAATAGGGTAACATACAATTGTCACCCAGAGAGTTGTGAATCTGTGGAATTCTCTGCCGCAGAGGACAGTGGAGGCCAATTCACAGGGTGTTTTCAAGAGAGACTTAGATATAGCTCTAAGGGCTAATGGAATCAAGTGATATGGGGAGAAAGCAGGAAAGGGGTATTGATTTAGGATAATCAGCCATGATCATATTGAATGGCGGTGCTGGGTCGAAGGGCCGAGTGTCCTACTCCTGCACCTATTATCTATGTTTCTGGCCGTGGTACCTCTGAGCTGAGGGGAGGATAGCCATCCAGGATTGTAACACCTATTGTCATGTTGATCTCTGCTGGACAGTCTCACCCATGAATATCACACGATGACTGTGGAATGTGCCTTCGATATCCTTCAAAGATTGATGCTTGATGACATTTAGTATCTTGGCAAAGAATGAACAAATTTCAATGGTAGAAGAGGACAGCTCCAACAAACCTCAGCACAAACCCAATGAAAATTGTCAACAGGACATTTCAACTTTTCATTCATAACAACAAAAACCCCCCACCTTTATGTCACAATTCTACTGAAATTTTTTCATCAATTCAAATTAAATTTTCCAATATTGGAATGGATTTAAAATTTGTCAGCATTTAAGTGCTGCATACAGTAAACAGGTACTTGTAGATTTGTTGATGCCTGATTGCCTGCTGTCAAAATCTGACAAAGACCTGCCGCTTTAAGTGTTTCAAAAAGGATTTTTTGTTGCCTACAACTTTTACTTAACCAGAAGTGGTATCTTAGTAGACTGTCTCCTTCCTGTTCTATTTGACTGGGCCAGCAAGCAGAGCAGGACAAGCAAGAGGAAGGAGGAGGGGGTTTGAAGGGGTCTCAGCAGGGAAGACATATCCACCAAGTTTACTCAGGAAACCATTCTCAGCAAGCAACATTGGGCAAAGAATCTGTTCATGCCTTACGCAATATTCATGCACACCACACTTTCTTGATTAGTACGGATGTCAGGGGTTATGGGGAGAAGGTAGGAGAATGGGGTTAGGAGGAAGCGATAGATCAGCCATGATTGAATGGCGGAGTAGACTTGATGGGCTGAATGGCCTCATTCTGCTCCGATCACTTAAGTGGCAACACGGATTCTCAATGAAACTCAGATCTGCAGAGGAATCTGAACTATTGTCACACCGAACATATAACCGATCTGTATCCATGAGAAAATTTATTGCCATGTATTCAGTTAACATGATTAATTTATTCAGACAATTGGTGTCCATCACATGCGTCACCATACTGCATGGGTAAACAAGAGATATACTTAATTTTTTTGGCTGCTTACCTTTGTCCATCCTACAGCTGCTAGTTGACTCCACTATGATGGCTGCAAAAAGCACAAAGCAGTTGGTGCAGAATGGCATCAGGGTACTCAGAATGGCATTCTAGTGTCTGCACTGTTCAGCAGGTACCCTGCAGTAATCCATACACACAAAATTGGTACAAGTGGTATAAGTCTTAATAAATTTCACAACCTAGCCTTAAAGACTCAACTATTACTAAAGGCCACTGTCAGAAGGCAACAGAGGAGCACATCAGCAGACACAGAGATAAAGGGGGGTACCCACGACGCACTACCAAGATAGGCCCATAAATTCTTGACGCCTCCACTCTCTGAGCTCTACACTCAGCTGGGGAGGCAATGAAATGTATGTCTTTGCCATCCTTTGACCATAGAACCTGGTATGTTAACTCTCACACCAGGATTATTCATTTCAAAGTACAACCTGTATTTGCTTTCCCAAGCCTTGACCAATGTCCATAGCAGATTTGGGTGGCAGTTTCCAAGATCCTGGCCATAACAGAAAACATAGCACTCCTCAATTGTTCTTGCAAAGATTGTACAGCTCCCTCCATCAGCACCGGGCTCATTCTTTCGCCTCACTTCCTCATGCAACCCCAGACAGATCAACACTTCCCACCTCCTTTCTCACCATCCATATACTCCTGACTGAAGAAGCGAACCACTTGTGCTACTTACTGTATATTAGACTGCATTCAGTGCATACAGATGGCTTTTGAGATGGTGCTGGAGCAAAGTGACTCATTGCATGCTGACCCAAGAAGAGGATTCACTCAGTGCTCAAGACGTATTTTTCTCGATGTGGTGGCAACTGAAATACAAACCGTGCAACCACTTTATAGAGTGCTTTCATTCACTGGTACGCAAGAATGACCTCGAGCATCCAGAGACCCATAAAATGATTTCTGACCTGTATGTGGTCTCCAACAGATACTTTGAAGCACAAATGTACATTTGAGGAACAGCATCTCATCTCCATTGTCCAGCCTCCACGTCACACCATGAACAACTTTTAAATGTCCCACCATTCCTACAACCGTCTTCTCAAAGTATTTCTCCTTTAAAAGGTGCGCAGATATAGTTTTACGGTAACTCATGACTGATCTCATGTAGAAGAGATCATGTGACAAATCAACATCTGGTTGCATGCCACAATTATGGCAAAGAACAGAGTATGAAGTTGAGATGCTCTCCGTTTTCCACCCAATAGGTGCGAGTCGTACATCTTTCATAACTGTATTGGTTTACATGGGCTACAGAAAAGGGAGCAGGCAGAAGTACTGCTGAAGAATGAGCATTCGCTGACTCTTTCCAAAGAGCTCGTTTGATCTTTGGACCAGGGAAAATTAGGAATCTTATTGTCAAGCAAGTTCCCCAAGTGACTCACATTTGCAATAGCCAGAAGAATGTTCTAGTTTCAAGTGATGATGATGGGTGGAGAACCATATTAACCTGAAACAATCCTTTTATTATAGCATCTGGATATGGTGAGCATATTTCAAAAGTTCGCCAATACTTTTGTGTGGTCTTCTAATAGATCTTTTTGAGGGAGAATGAGCAGGAAACCTGTTGCCAATGATTTCCATTCTCATGTCATAACGAGGTCACAAGAATGTGGTTTTATTTTCCAACTTGAAACTCAGCTGCACCATCTTGTAGCTCTAACACCGTTTTTCCATCCGCTAATTAAAGCACTGGAACACCGTACCGTATAGAAGTGAAAACAATATTTGCAATACACTTACTTGAATTTTCAGTGTTTATGAGTCTTAGAATCTATTTTGATAAGCAATAAGGCTGGGAGTGACACCACCAATGAACTGCCAAGTAAAACTACTTACAAAATTATTAAACTAGGATGGCAGGCCACACCACATTGTAATTAATTTGTTTTAATATTAGATTTGAAATAAGCTTGAAATTCACCTAGCCTGACCCAAATTTAATGGTGCTACCACATTACCAAATACTGCAAAATCCCCCCCAAAAGATTGATGCTGGAAATCCGAAATAACAGAAAATAGTATTTCAAACAGCTTCTGTGAAGATATCAAAAGTTTCCAAACTTTACTACACCCATCGCACATTAAAGGCAAAACTTGGCTAATGGGGAAGACCATTCTCACAGCAAAGCTGAGCTGGATCAAGACATATTGGATGGTATTGCATTTAATATCAGTGCAGATGTCCAGGTGCAAACTCTAAACTCAAACAATATGATCCCGGTGGTGAAACTTTTACTTGATCCCAAATCCATCACAGTATTAAAGAGATCCAAGTACACTCTGCTACCCTGCCTGATCTTGCCCGATAAGGACAGAATTTCTCATGGACACAACAATGTAAAATCTCCCAAGAGAACCTCGCTCGGCTCATTTCGGGCTGCCTCAGAAGCAACCTCAGTGCCATTGCACTTTTAACACAAAAGAAACTCTTGTACATACTGCCCTAATGCACTGGGCATTTCTACCTCTGCATTGGTGTTCTTCCCTGTCATCCGGTAGAGGTTGTCCATTCAAAGGCTCTATGTTGAAGTAGGGTAGGTACATTTGGACAGATAAATAGGTCAAGAATGATATTGGGCAAACGCAGGCGGGTGGGATTAGTGTAGATGGGGGCATGTTGGTCGGCAAGGGCCTGTTTCCACACTGTAAACTCTGAATTTATCTACACCTTAATGACATTGAGTTGAACTTCCATCTTTTATATACCTAGTTTTTTTTAGGTTCCCCGACAGGTAGAATTCATGCTGCTTCTATGTGAGTTCGATGCTGTTTTTTCGAATCATTCATTGCAGAGGGGATTGGTAAGTTAATGGAGTCTGATGGAAGGTTATTGACCTAACACATCAATTCTTTTTTCTCTCCACAATTGCCGCCAGACCTGTTAAGCATCTTTAGCATTTTGTGGGGGTTTTTTTTAAATGATAGTTTTGTTGAATTCACTAAAAATAAATTTATTGGCACAAAATTTGCCACGGCAAAATACTGCCTACAATCTGTGCTTCCAAGTCTTTTACTAGAGGGACGTTAAGCATGCCTCTGGCCTTGGGCTTAAAAGGTGACAGCTGCATCTGTGTGGTAATAAAATAAGCAATCGAAAATTTCAATACAAGATTATAGTTACCCGTGCTCGAGATGAGCAGTGGAGTCCTGGATTTAGCTTAAAGCTTTCTCTAGGAAAAAAGAAATAAAACTGACACTACTTTGACACCTAGGCAAATCAGGATTAGAACGTCACACCCTGTACACATCTACATTTCACTGCCAAATATCCAACAAAGTTCTTTTGTTTTGGAGTTTGTAAAAAGAGCAAATATTTAATGAATGATCTGGTATAATGTTGCCATCTTGTGGCAGCAGTTAAAAGTACAAATATGGTTTGGATCAGAAATAAAATTGCATTCTACGTTAAAATGCAAACTTCTGGACCGAGTCTGACGGGTTCTAACTCGAAATGTTGTCTGTCCATTTTCCTCCACAGATACTGCACAACTGCCGAATTCCTCCAGCAGTCTGTTTTTCACTTGAGATTCCAGCATCTATAGTCTCTGTGTCTGTTAATTTTGGATGAAGTTAAACAGGGATTATTTGAAGGAAAACATGATGCTCAAATTTCAGGGTGGCAAAATCCTTTTGCCTCCAAAGACGTACAGGTATGTAGGTTAATTGGCTGAGTAAATGTAAAAATTGTCCCTAGTGGGTGTAGGATAGTGTTAATGTACGGGGATCGCTGGGCGGCACGGACTTGGAGGGCCGAAAAGGCCTGTTTCCGGCTGTATATATATGATATGATATGAGTTTTAACCAACGAAGACAATCTATTTATTTTCACCATCTTCTTAATCCTGTCCTTCTACCACCAAACATGGAATGGAACCCTATGAAATACACAAGTTCAAATGATCTGGAGTAGACTAGACTTTATTCATTGGCATAAATGACAGAGCTGCCCAGAATAACTGGAGTTACAAATTTGGACTAACTCAAGAGCTGACCTAAAATCATCCAGGCACCATTGCACTATACAACAGGTTTTGCAAGTAGGCAAAAAACCTAAGCTGCACCAACTTCGGTCAGATTTCAAACAGAAAATTTCAGCACAATTTTAGTCATTGAATATCAAAATAGGCAAAGCCAGCATTTATGATTATTTATTTGAATGATCCCAAAAACTGATTTTTCTTTAAATGATAAGAGCAGGCAAATGTGGTTCGCACAAAAACAAGCACAAATTTTATCACATTCTGCAACTGAAAATACTTCACAAAACTGTTGTATAATGTCAATATCTTTAGAATTCAATTATATAGTTATGGATCTGCAGCATTGAAATTCAGCACTTGTTACATCTTTCACCAAAGAATATGTAAAAAGCTTGTCTTAATAACCAAGCTAGGTATCACTTCCAGTTGTCCTATTTTGAGTCGTCTTCTTTAAATTGTTGTCAAGATAGTCTTGTTACACATAATTCTCTCATATTTTTCAATTCCTTAAAGAGAGCCAAAGAATTGATTTGACTCAAAAATAAATTGAACAATAACATTAGATGGTTAATTCAAAGTAACAGCTCCCCAATAGCCTTGTGACCAAAGTCAAGGCTTTGTATAACACTCAGCTATATAGATTGTAACATATCTGATTCAATTCTTATTATTTGTCATTAGTTGGCCTTAAATGATCTGGAAATATAGCAATTAAAGCTGACAGTTACAGCAAGGGGCAATAAGGAGAAAAAAAGTCAACCAAGACTCATGTTCCTAACCATTGTCCAAAATTTTTAATTTCACTTCAAGGTTGAATGAGGAACAAATTTGGATAGCATTTTCCTTCTCTAATTAACCTGCTATCACACAAGTTGGTCACGCACATTTGGAATAGTTAGTAAGATAATGTTGGGTGCCCACCAGAGGTCACGAGTCAGTAGCTTCAGGTAAGATGGAAAAATATACAACTGCCTCAACCAGAAATGAATGGACAAAAAAAACATGATTCTGACATACTTAAAGAACGCAACTTCCATTTATTACAATGTCTCTGTGGCACTGCTCATGTGGAATTATTTTTTTTCCCTTCCATATTATTTAATTTCTCAGCACAAACATACTTAAGTTATTAAAGCATCCTTGAAATTGTCACATTCCAGTTGGTTATTGATTTTCACAACAGATGTGGTCAAATGAAACTGCATTCAGATGTGGAAGAGTAGATTAAGGTAATCTGCATTGTTTAAAATTCACCCCCTTAAATTGATTCAAATATTTTGCACACAAGGCCGTCGGTATTTTGTATTAAAAGGCACACTGGCTTCAGACACAGATTTATAACTACACTGCTGGGTGTTTATCAAGTGAATGCGAGCACAATAAAAATCACATTTCACACATTTAACATAATGGCCGAGTAAAATAACTATTTTTCAGTTTTAGGCATCTGTGTTGCTCTTGAAAATAATTCTAGTCCAATATCATACTTTTCTGGCGAGGTTCTTCCAATTCAAAAGCCCTCTCTCTGTTACATGATAGTGACCTTCGACGGAGTTTTCTCATTCTTGCCTGGGATGCAATTTTCTGCTCAATATCTTCTGCATTTGACATGTTGCACTCCAATTCAATGAACCCAAGTGATCTTCTGCGCATTGTAATATTCTTGTTTCTTTTCTCCAAATGTTGAGGACTGGTTACCTCTATCCATCTTAGTCCTTCACTGTTCATGCAACCAGACAACCTGGAACTACGTCTCACCTTCTTTTTAGATTTTGTATTTCGAAGAAAACCATCTGAATATTTAATGCAGGTTTCCAGTTGATCAACTGTCTCCAACATATTTGTGTTTATCTGCTCCAGAAAACAATGATCACCAAAATTGAAAAGCAGAGATTCACAATTGGCTGTATCCACCCCATCATCGATTTGACAGGGAACAGTTGGGTCAGCAATCCCCTTCCATGAAAGTCTCTCCTTTCTTCCTGCGAGGTTCTTGCCTTTCTCTTCATTTTCATCTCCTGCATCGACCACACAACATCCATTATTCTTCAGGACCTGTTCTGATTGAGTCACATATGGCAAGTCTATTGCACTGAATAACTTGCTTTGTCTGTGGCTGGATCCACTTCGAAAATCTTCCCGAGCTTCTGGTGGGGAAATTATGTTTTCGTCAAAAACAGTAATATCACCCGTCACTGATTCACTTATCGTTTCTTGAGACTTTTCAGATACAGAGGCACCGATAGGAATCAATTTTTCCATTTCATTTGGCTCAGTTTTGTCTCGTCTTTCATTGATATCTTCAAGAACATCTGATTCCGATTCCAAAAGAGAACCTGCACCACCGTAATCATTGGTATTAATTCTCTCAAAATATTCTTCATGTCCAGTCTCCATTTCACACTGCCCTTCAGATGGACTTTGCGTATCTGTTATTCCTTGTTGACTGCTTTTTATCAGAACAGGCAGTTTAGAAAAAGGTTTGCTTTTAATCTTTATAAAAGATTTTCCCCTTGTGACATCTTTGGCGACATTATCAGTCCATTTTACTTCAAATGCCATGTCTTTCTTATTTTCACTTAGAGGGGGTAATTGACTATTATCACATTTAAGATTGTAATCAAATTGGTTTAATCTCCTGGGCACAAGCCGATGATCTCCAGTATTCCCTTTCTGAGTTTCACCTTCTACATCCGATTGAATTTTCTGTTCCTTCTCAAAGCAGTGCACCGCGCTCTTTCGTGGTCTACCACGTCCTCGTGGTTTTTGCCCAACCGACTTGCTCAGGGTGCAACCAGGAGTCCATCCATCAGCTAACAACTCAGACTTGGACATTGAATGCCTTCTTCCTCTATCAATACCTGTTTGGTAGAAAACATAACAGTTGGGAAATGTTTTCAGAATTGCTATATGGTGGCAGTAAAATATAAAGTTCAATAATTTAACACATTTTCAGGCTTTTGGTGTCAGACCAAATGAAGCAGAAAGGTAGGTTATGTAATGAAGGAAAAAAAGGAAAATGAGTCAGTTGAAGTGACTGGGAGACCAGTACGATATGGAGATGAATGCAAAACTATTTTTTAAACAAAAACCAAATGCACTTTATTGTCAAAGACTAGATGAATGCCAAAATAGATAAATTGATATTTTTGCAAAAAGTTAAATTAGAAATGACAACGATAACACAAAATTTATACGTTCATTTTCATTTAAAGTGAGCTGTGAAAAAAACATGTTGCTCATGGAAGGAAAAGAGAGCAAGGGGACAAGACCATCTTCTTAACTAACCTAATATGTGTGTACACGCACGCATGCTCCCTATTTACTGCTTCTTTTCAGTATATCTTTGAGTTGGTAAGATTTAACTTTAAATCAATGTTAACTAAGCCATTCACAGTCAGTAATAAATTGGGTTAACAATCAAGGTGATCTTGTCTATATAGACATGGCGATCATAATCTATGTATATACGCACATGCATACATACATGCATGTATGCATACATACATCTCAACAATTTACATTCATACATACATGCATGTATGCATACATACATCTCAACAATTTACATTCAAACAATGTATTTAATGTTGAAAGGCAGTTTATAACACCTAATGAGATCAGGCCAAAAACAAATACCAGAAATCAATTCTTATATATTGACATTTTTTGATGTTGTGTGTCATATTAACTAAACAATGCAAAGTTAATAAAGCATGACCATTACCTATATCTAGGCTATACCTTCCCTAAATCAATAAACCCGATTTTTGCACCTCAACTGAAATCAGTAAATGTAATAAGCATTAACTTGTTTAGTTTTTAAATCTATACGAACCAAACACCATCCCCCCGTACTTAGGGACATCCCATAACATTCATTTGGCAAAGTGTTTTCTTGCAATATTAATAACAAGTATTTTGTGTAATCAGTCTCCTGAACAATTCAAAACTGTTTGCTGAAAACATAAAATTAATGTACAACTCTAATTTGCTACTTCCAGAATAAACACTCAACTCCAAGTTGCCCAAAATAGCAAACACAAAAGCCATAGGAGCGCTTGCAATTAACAAATGCATTTTAGCTCATGCAAATGTAATTTAACAACATTCAATATTCCAAGTAGCCAAATTATGAAGGAATTTTTCTGGCTTAGAACAGCATGATGACAATAACAAATCACCTGATTTTTTTCTCTAGCCATACAAAAGTAGGCAAATAGCTTGAAGCAAAGACTTTCAACCCAGTGTATTCAAGACTTAAAATGCATCCATTAAAAACAATACGATTACACAAATATAATGCAGTTTCGATACCGTTCTGGTGTTGCATGTATAAATCTCTCACCAAGTATAAAGGCCACATATAATTTAGCTCAAAAGTTTTTATTTTCTTCCCATTAACTAACCTTTCTGAAAAACACTGTTCACAATTAAAAATAATGTCAATTAAGCAATACTCAAAACATAAATCCAATTGAAAAAAGGGTCACCACACCAGAGAGGATTTATAGGTATTTTGTATGAGAATAATATTCCAACATAAAATAAAAAATACTTCACCATAAAGTGGCTCTGACCATTATACCTTCTCCTTTGATCAATTCACTTGCTTTATAGATTAGGTTGATTCCTTTCCTGAAACTGAAGTGAGAAACCTTCATAACATGTGTTCATTTATAAATATAAAATGGTACTTACCCTTAAGATGAATCAGACTGGTTCTCTTTGGAGGTTCACATTCCAACCTTACTTCACTATCAGAGAAATCTGCTGATTCAGACCAGATATCCAAAACCTCTGCAATTGGGCTCAGTAATGGCTTCTTTGAAGCATATTCACGTTTTCCATAAAGGTCCTTCTTGAACTTATGTCTACGCTTTCCTTTAGTTGCCTGCAAAACATTTTTTTGACATTATCATTTCTATTCTCCTTCATTTACTGTTAAATATAGAGACATGCAGTGATGCATAGCTGATCCATGTAGTACTAGGACCTAGGTCGTTATTAGTGTCACTAGATTAATTTACAATAGATTTGACAACGATGCAAGATTATAATGTTCAACGTTAGGCATGGCTCTTTGCGAGTAACAGTCCATGGTCCAAAGGATCAAGAATTTATGGACCACTTGACAGCACAACCATATCTCTTCCAGGCTGACAATAAGTAATAGCACTGAAAGATCATAGGATTATTAGAGAAATGTCTGGAGCATCAAATGTTTAACTCAGGCCCTTACCCTTGGCCTAGGTATAACAGAAATTCTCTAGCTCCATCCAGAGGTGGCAGCTCTTGTAGCACCCAGCCCAACATCCAGCCCTGAATAGATAGCAGTTTTTTTGCAGGATTTCCTATGAAAACTACCAACTACGATTCATTTAAGAATACATGGCTACAGGTCAAATGTATTGGATGTTATTATGCACTTTTAGATATTCTGAGAATATACAATGCACCATATGTTAGTGGTATGTTATTTTGTTTCAACTTTAAGTGTTCACCTTTGTGCTTAGCTCAAAAGCCTCTTACCATTCCATCTCTTTAAAAGTTGCCAGCTTTGCAAACCTCCGAGAATTCCCTGCTCCTCCAGTTTTAGCCTTCCCCTCCCCCATTTTTCCACCCTCCAATGGTGGCCATACCATTAACTGTCTAGGCTCCATGCTCTGGAAGGACTTCCAGTAGTTGAAGTTATGGTCACAATATGATGAGAAGTTTCAGTTAACCAGCCTGGAATACCCATTCATACTAAAAAAAGGCCTTCAAATCAGTGGGAGAAATGTTAAAGATTAAGAAATATCCTTACAGAATTTACAACAAATACAGAGTACACTGGTTTATAGCATATAAACAAAATCCCAGTTTTAATGTATTCCTTCCCCTGAACCAAATCATTTACTATCAATGAAAACTTATTTAAAGACAATGTAACTGATAAATTAAAAATATTTCAAATGCAAGTGCTTACTGTAGAGGAGTTCTTTGAAATATTATTTACATTGTCCTTGATCCTACCAGACCTGCGGGGTTGTTCTTTCTTGGACTCATGCTCCCCGTTTCTAGTTTTCACCTTTTCCTTTGTTTTTGTGGTTGGGTTCAAAATTACATCTGCATCAAGAGCTTTGTTGCATACATTTTTGTCTTCTGTTTCATCTCTCTGTTCAGGCAGATTCTTAATATTGAGGCAAGAGTCTCCGATAAAATTAGTTTGCACCCCACCATTGCTGGAGTAATCAGTTTTATTTTGATCAAGGAATCCATCACCTGTTTTTGATATTTCAGTTGAGGGGAGGGGTTTCATATCAGATTCAACTACTGATTCTGCTTCTATTTCAGAAGAGTCCAACATATTAATTGCAGGAATATTTTTGTCAACGTCTGGTTGTATTTTTAACAGCTTCTTAGAATTTGGTTTCTTTTTGGTCCTCTGTTTCCTAGCATTTTTCCTCTTCCTTGGATGCCCAGAGGAACTGATTGGAAGTGGAAGAGTTTCAGTCAGTTCTTCAATTTTTACTTCCAAAACCTCACAAGGATATTCATCATTTTTATTACGACGTTGCAGATTATCTGGTCCATATTTACATTCTGACAACGGAGATTCAATTTCAAAGTTAATAGCAATTGGGCAACATCTGTCTTCTTCAACATTCTGTGTTCCAGCAGCACAAATTTCCAGGTCATCTATTCCAAAAATTAAGGAAAAATTTTAATTGACATATTTATGTCCAATACGTTCCCTGTCCTTCAATGTTTTTGGCATGCACTAAATGCTCTTTGGAAATTCTTGAAACAAAGTTCCATGGCAATTAGAAGCATTTCCGGAAGGATTCGAGCAAAATTGTTAACTTATGAACATAGCTAAGAGGTGCCAGTATTTTCTAAGTCAGGACACATCACAGACCAGCCATACGATATTCTCTCATGAGTCACTATAGTTAAGGTCACCATAATAAAGAACAAACCCAAATTTCTCCTCCTGCTAATCAAGGACTCTGAAACTAAGTGTAACAATTCAATTACTGCACTGACTGAGATCAACTTACTACAAACCTGCAAAAATCAGGTTCAATCATGCACACATCAAGTGGTCACTGGAGAAGCTCATACCAATATTTAGATGTTAAAATAATTACTGCTGAATCATATTGTAACAAAATTTCAGTTCCCAACATAATAAAAATGTTTCTTAATGCTGAGTGCTAGAAACCAACATTTCAATTCACTATCTAGCCTAGGTTTCTGAGAATGAGGATGGAATTCTCTTTGCAATTGTCTCTAACAATACACCCCAAATCCACATACTTAATATCCCTGAATTTCTTTTCTTCCTCCCCCACCATGAAAACATCACCCCACTCAGCCAGCCAGGTTGAACACTGCAGTTGACCAGGACATCTATTCTCATACACTCCTCTGACTCCAGGAAGATGCACAGTATCATTATTTAAAACCAACTCTAAGTTTTACACCATCACTACAATTTACCTGTCCTCACAATATTTAAAATTATCAGTGTTCAATTATTTTTCCTACAGACTGAGACATAACACTAATTGGATATAACAAAAGTAACGAATTACAAAACACTATTTATATTACATGGGCTGAACTGGTCATAATCTTAATAACAAACATGGAACAGTACAGCCACAAGAACAGGCTCATCAGCCCCCAATGTCTGTGCCAAACATGATGCCAAGACCATCACTTATCTTCCTGCATATAACCCATATCCCTGCATATCTGTAAACCTATCCAAAAGTATTTAAAATGCCGCTAATATAGCTGCTTCAACCACTACTCGCAACAGACACTCACCATCCTGTGTCAACAACTTGCCTCTCACATCTCCTTTAAACTTTGCCCCTCTCACAGATTCATGTGGAACTCCACTGGTCAGACCTCCAGACTGAATATTGTCCTTCCATCACAATCCTCTGACTTCTAGGAATAAGCCAGTTCCGAATCTATATGAACAAGTCATGACTAATCCCATGAATCTTAATCTTCTGGATCAGCTTACCATGGGGGACTTATTCAAAAGCTTTAGTAAAATCCATTTAGAGAACATCCACTGCCATCGATCACCTTCACCTCCACAACAAAACATGATTAAATCAGTGAGACACGACCTGGCGTGTACAAAGCCATGCAGATTGCCCCTAATTAACCCATGCTTTTCCAAATGGGAGTAAATTATATACAGAAGAATCAGCATGTTTGGCACAGACATTGGGGGCTGAAGAACCTGTTCTTGTGGCTGTAATGTCCCATGTTCATTATTAATTACTTAGGTTGCTTAAGCATCTTTTGGAAATTTGGCTGCATATCTGCTCCTCTCTCTCCCTCTTGCTAGGGGGAGCGGGGGTGCTATAATATAATCCCGTTAGAGTGCTTCACTCCTTTCTTATTTCTAAGCTCCACATAAACCATCTCAGTGGTCCACATTCGAGAATGTCCTCCGAGTGCTTCCGCGAGTCTTCCTGATTAGTAACGCAAATCCTATACCTCTTTTGCTTCCTTCTCGATTGCTCCTAAAACATCGAAAGCCCGGAAATTTGAGCTGCCCAACTTGTCCCTCCCGCAACCACATCTCCACATCATGGAACTCGACAAAGAAATACTTCCATTGTCACATGTGCAATGACACTATTAAACAATTTCACATCGTGATAATGTATTCCATACATTTCTTGTACATTCCATACTTCCATTTAAAATTACAAATGTAAACTTATACCTCTTAAAAACACTTTTTCTTGAAAATCCTGCAGTGAACAACTGCTATTACGCGTCTGAAACACTCTGGCCCCTAAACCCCTTTCCCATTGACATCTGTTATTAATCAACGTGATTTTCTACTATGCTTGATTTAAGCAGATTTTACACACCTTCCAATTTTGTTTGCAGTTTACTTGACGAACTGTCACTCTGGTCCTTCACAGGGCTGCTTCCATTGCAAGTGACATCATCGGAGATGCTCTGTTGTGGAAAGATCACATTGACTTGCCTTTTCTCTGATTCAGTATGTTGAAAAACATTTTGTCATTTTGCAACTATGGGACATGTAATATGTAAACTAGAATGTATAGTTCCTTAAAAGTGCAAAAGTCTTTGGCACACACAAAAGTACAATCATTTTGAAATAATTCAAAGTGGGAAACCTGAATCCGCTGCATTGATAAGCAAGAAATATTGCAAATAGATTACTAAACCAAGATCTTATATATTTTTTTACAATACACTTCTGTTAAGTCTACAGGGACAACTCTGATGTTTCACTTATCTGTTACTTTATTCCTCCATTCCACTCAGATCTGAATGTGACATAGAGTCATAGAAGGTGACATAGAATGTGACCTTCTGCATTATTCCAATGAGCTTCAGTACAAGGAGGAACATGTCCTTGTCTACCCTCCAAATAATATCAAATTCAACACGGACAGGTAACTCACTTTTTTCCTCTTGTATTAGAACGAGCCTAGTTTAGGTCTAACGGTATGTAGAAATAATATTACGTTTTTCTCTTTCAGACACTGCCTGATCTACTGATTATTTCTAGCATTCTCCTTTTGACTTTACATCTCACCCATAGCTCTGACCTATATTTTGCAGTTTTTACATATCCCTGTTTGATTGCTCTCCCTTTAACTGCCCACATTAGTCAACCATCTAATTCCATAAACAGTGAAAATCACATCTGTGATTCCAACCTCATCCTATCATATTCTTTTTGTCCTAACTACCTCTCCCCATCCTCTTTAACAAAAGATTATCTTGACTCTGATGGAGTTGTTCAACTTAGACACAAAATGCTGGAGTAACTCAGCCGGTCAGGCAGCATCTCTGGAGAGAAGGAATGGGTGACGTTTCAGGTCGAGGCCCTTCTTCAGACTGTTGTCGGGGGAGGGGGCGCAACAAAGATAGGATGTAGTAGGAGACAGGAAGACAAGTGGGAGAACTGGGAAGGGGGAGGGGATAGAGAGGGAAAGCAGGGACGATCTGAAGTTAGAGAAGTCAATGTTCATACCACTGGGATGTAAACTACCCAAGCGAAATATGAGGTGCTGTTCCTCAATATTTTACTTGAAATGTTAACTTTTTTTTACTGCAGCTGCTATCCGACCTGCTGATGGTTTCCATCATTTTCCTGCTTTTATTCAGATATCCAGCATCCTCAATTTGTTTATAATTGAGATCTTAAAGAATCAATCCGAATAAATTAAAAACAAAAAAATATAATAGACTTTAATACTTAATCCATTGACCAGAGACAAATACAGCTGGGGAAAAAAACTTGCAAAGTGGGAATTTGGATAATTAAAATTTTCCACAGAACATTGCCGTATTGCTATTTTATTTGCAGGCAGATGATGCGAGCCATTCATTTATGATGATGGTAAAATATTTCTATTGTTTGAGATTCTGAATTTTTAGTTTGAAGGTTCTAAAATGTTAGACATGATTTTGTCTACAGTTTACCACATTATGCAATGAATCAATTGGAACATGTGATGTTTGTTTCAAAAAGACATGCAAAGATTGACCCAGTTACACTGATATAGAGAGTTCTGTCATGGATGTGAATAATGATAATGGTTATACATAAGTAGCTTTGGGGACAGCAAGAATAATGATTGTACTTCTCTGGAATGTAGAATGACTAACAAGAATAAGAATAACTTTATAAACAGGTGGAAAAGTTTTAATTGATTACATCACTTAAAAACATTCATTAGAACTGTAAAATTAGATGGAGAAAAGATCCAGCAGAAAAATGATTTATTTGAAAAATATGCTCTTGCCCACTGCATTAATACCCAAGTTAGCTGCTCTGAAATGTTCAAATAAAAATAAATCCATTACAATATTGCATGAATAATATGAAATAATTAATATGGTTTGAATAACAACCACAATATAATTTTGTGATACTTGACAGCTTTTCATCAAAATTGCTGTTAAGCAGCAACTAGACAGTTGTAGAATGATAGGTGCTAATACAAACAAAATATGTCAGATATGCAGGGAGATGTTCTTGTCATACTGATTCCAAACATTGTAATGTAAAAAAAAAATCAGAAACTGCAAATGTGAGAAATTGAAAACCAAAAAATGCTGGATACACTGCTGCAAGGGAATTTTGTCCTTCAAGACGATGGTTGAAATTCAGGATGCATTCTTCATTACATTTTTTTGGCTATTCTTTTTTAGGTTTAGAAAATAATGGGCAGCATTCGTCAAAGTGTCTTATGTGCTCTCCCAGCAGACATGAGATCTAATGATGTTCTCTTGCATTAAAGGGAAGGAGCATGTTGTAACCAAGACTACAAGCAACTGGTTTCCAGTTATATTCACAGACTCGTGATATGTAGGCCAAGACTAAAGAGACATGGGCTTGTCTTCACAACGGCGACTCATCATCATATGCACTTGATCCTAGGGGTTTCTTAGAAAGCACTCAAGTGAAGTTATTTCCTGTTTTTAAACACAGATACCAGTTATACGATTATTGAAAAGGCAAAATGGATGCCAGAGGGGGGGTCCAAGAAAAAGCCTTTTCTATTTTCTATTTTCTCACGTGCTCAATGTTGGTCTAATCACCTCTGCAATGAAATCTCAAAAACGTAGCCGAAAAACTTTTAGTCTCATGCTTTCTACTCAGATTTTGCTGATGTGAAAATGAACCCTCAATATCTTTCAAACAAAGCATTTTGCTGCTTCTGACCAGATCCATTTTGTGAACAAAACTATTTCCATGGGCCAGTAAGCAAATCAAACAAACTAATTGTCATAAGTAGGTAAACATGAGCAACAACTCAGTAACAAGACAGATTGGCGAGTGGTTGGAAGTGCACATTTTCATGTCTGTGGTACATCATTAGTACCAGTTCTTCTTCCACACCACCCTGCCTCTGCCTCCCTACCTAACAAGGAAAAGGGGCAGGGTACAGATGTGCATCACTGTTATGCAACCTAGCAGCAGGTCAGAGCTCACAACACATGAGCAATGTGCTTCATTCAATGTTGAGGAATATATATGTAGGATTCATTTTATTAATATTTTGTTTTTTTGCCCTTAAAATGTGCAATTACATGCTAATATGTAATATAAATTCCAGCAGATCCATCAATAGTTTTTTACGGTAGAATTTTACTGTAACCGCTCACTTACAGTATTAAAGTTGAACATTAAAGTGGCCATCTTAGCACCATAGAGCTGCTGCAGGTCCTGGGGTTACAAAACAAACATTTGATGATCTAGCCAACAGTGTGATTCCAAATAACTTTCAGCTTCATTTAAAAAAAATTCTAGGATCCTACTTACTTGATCAATTTGAACTCCCAATATAATACGACTTACCGGAAAGAAAAGAAAAAGCAGGCATGTTTATTACCTTTCTCTCTTCCAGACCAGTTTTGGTTTTTGACCCTCGTTTTAGAGCAGAGGGAGGACTATCACTGAAAGTGATCTGCTGATGTACTGGCATTTCCCCTCTGCGTAGAGGTGTATTGGATGGTAACCTCTTATCAAACAGCTCAGGCGTCAGCTCTTCACCAAAAGTCACTTTTTTCTTTTGTGTTGGTCTACTGCAGCTTGTAGACAGAGTGCAGTCTTGCTCCTTTGCAGTAGAACCTAAAATACAAGAATTACAATAATATTTTCTTGCCTTAGCAAATCAACCAATTCCTAACCAAAGATTTTGTTTTAAAAACGAATGTCAGTGCCAGTGTCCAATGGAAGGCAACCGACTGACAATATGACTACAGGAACAAACACAAGGATAGGTCAGAAGATTGCATGGCTGAAGGGATGGGCCCTTCAGAGACTGGTTCAAAAGATTACGACCCATGCAATCCAGAGTAAGTTAACAAATTGAATCCAAAACAGGCTTGGAAATAGATTTTTTTTTAAAAATGTGTTTGCAAATAGATGTCTATGATTAGTGGCGTCCTACAAAGATTGATATTGTGACTATTGGTGTTCGGATGCAAATGACCGATGGATATCGGAGGCACAATCAGTACATCTGTGGAGCTATTAATAGTGTTGAAGGTAGTCAGGCTGGAGAGTGACATCTACACTGCCCTCAATAATGTTTGGGACAAAGACCCATCACTTATTTATTTGCCTCTGTACACTGCAATTTGAGATTTGTAATAGAGAAGAAAAAACCCCACATGTGGTTAAAGTGCACATTGTCAGATTTTAATAAAGGCCATTTTTATACATTTTGGTTTCACCATGTAGAAATTACAGCAGTGTTTATACATAGTCCCCCCATTTCAGGGCACCATAATGTTTGGGACACAGCAATGTCATGTAAATGAAAGTGGTCATGTTTAGTATTTTGTTGCATATCCTTTGCATGCAATGACTGCTTGAAGTCTGCGATTCATGGACATTAACAGTTGCTGGGTGTCTTCTCTGGTGATGCTCTGCTAGGCCTATGTTGCAGCTATCTTTAGCATATGCTTGTTTTGGGGGCTAGTCCCCTTCAACTTTGGTCCTCATGTCGATCCTCATGTCGATAAACAGCAATAAAAGTTTCCAAAGGTGATGGAAAGACTAGAGGAAAGACTGTTTATCCTCCACATGAAGGAGGCAATTAAACACACCTGAGCAATTATTAACACCTGTGAAGCCATGTGTCCCAAAAATTATGGTGCCCTGAAATGGGGGGACCATGGATAAACACAACTGTAATTTCTACATGGTGAAACCCAAATGTGTAAAAATGGCCTTTATTAAAATCTGACAATGTGCACTTTAACCACGTGTGATTTTTTTCTATTACAAATCTCAAATTGTGGAGTACAGAGGCATATAAATAAGTTTGGGTCTTTGTCCCAAACATTATGCAGTATTTGGTGATGTCTTGGGCTGTATAATAGCATGGTGTTTAATCTGGACAAATGTGAGCCGGATGCATTTGGGGAGTGCTAATGAATAGGACACATGCTATGAATATTCCGATCCTAGAAGGTATTGTGGAAAACAGGGACTTTGGGCTTTGTAGATCCTTTATGATGGCAACACAGGTAGATATCGTTAGGATGGTATATGGGATACTGGTCTTTTACTATTGGAGCATCAAATATAGAAGTAGAGAGGTAATTCTCTATCTTTATAAAACCTTGATCAGACCTCAGCTGAGATACTTACTGTATGCAGTTTTGGCCACAAGGCTTTAGGAAGGATGTGATAGCATCTTGGAACAACAATCTTGGAATACAAATACTTTCATTTGTATACTAACAACATCCATTAACAAATAGGTGTACCTAAGCACCATATCATGCATCCTCTACCTACCTGTTTGCCATACACCAGAGAGATGTGGCAGCTCTGGAACAGAATTAATATTGTCATCCTGAAACGCCACCATGAATGCTGCCATCTTACTTTTCAGGCTTGAAAAACTCTGAGATTCCTAATAAAAAGTCAGAGCATTGAGCAATACTGTTATTATACACATTATCTGTATACTAAAACTCGTTTGTGACTGAACTTCAGCCAAAACGGTACACGATAGCGCGACAATTTTAGGCCCACCTTACTCACCATTGTCACTTTAGTGATAATGCAAGTAGCTTTATTGAAATCGGAGTTATATTTTTTTAAGTTATTCACATTTTAAAGTTTAAAAGGAGGGGAGGGGGAAGGGGGAGAAGAGAGAGTTGAGGAGAGGGGTGGGGGAGGACAGGGTGCTGCACCAATGCAGGAGAGGTTTGGGCCCAACGGGTCCACTTTGTCTAGTATATTATAATACTGACGAGTTTTTTGCTGTTCTTTTTCCACATTATTTAACAGACAACATAAACTGCACAAGGAAATGGAGTAATTGAATTACGGTGATTATTCAAATGTACCTGCATCTTCTGATTGGCAATATAGCAAATAAGACTATTGGTCTCTGGGGATCCTCTGGCTCCAACAGAAGACACTCTCCGTGAGTATCTTTTTCTCTCTGCAGCGAGTTTTCCTGCAACACAAGTTTGGGGAAATATCAAGTAGATCTTGGATAGCAAAATGAGGCAGCAGTCTTAACTTGATGTATTATTTCAAAGACAAAAGGCCCAAACACAGACTTTCAAATTTGAGTCCAGAAAAGACATTGAAGGAGTAAGTATCCTTCCAATCAGTGATAATCAGTAATATGGTCACAAGACACACCTAAACGAAACATGGCAGGTGGTTAAAAAAAGTTTTGTTTAAAATTTTAATTATTCAGTAAATTGTATAATTAGTGGTTCCTGTAGTGTTACCTTTGACAGGTGAAGATCAAATAATCACGCAGAGTCATTAATATTCCCTGTTTATAAACGTCTTTGAGTTTATAATCCTTAAATTTAATAATGGAAATCTGGGAGGACCATAAAGCCAACAGTCTAGTCTGGCTTACTTCTTTCTAAAAGACACTGCAGTGGAGCGCTTCCTTTGTAAAAGAAAATCTACCTGCTATCTTACTGGATGAGCAAGATCAATATTTGTAGTTTATTTTCTCTTTAATTATTTGAGTGACAACTTAATAATATACATGTCAATAACATTATTATTGTGTGAAAATGGCAACTTTAGTTGATTGTCAGTACTACAATTCATTTTTACCAAATAATTCCTTTAAAGGATATAGAAACATAGAAAATAGGTGCAGGAGTAGGCCATTCGGCCCTTCGAGCCTGCACCGCCATTCAATATGATCATGGCTGATCATCCAGCTCAGTACCTGTACCTGCCTTCTCTCCATACCCCCTGATCCCTTTAGCCACAAGGGCCACATCTAACTCCCTCTTAACTATAGCCAATGAACTGGCCTCAATTACCTTCTGTGGCAGAGAATTCCACAGACTCACCACTCTCTGTGTGAAGAATTGTTTTCTCATCTCGGTCCTAAAAGACTTCCCCCTTATCCTTAAGCTGTGACCCCTGGTTCTGGACTTCCCCAACATCGGGAACAATCTTCCCACATCTAGCCTCTCCAACCCCTTAAGAATTTTATATGTTTCAATAAGATCCCCCCTCAGTCTTCTAAATTCCAGCGAGTATAAGCCTTGTCTATCCAGCCTTTCTTCATATGAAAGTCCTGCCATCCCAGGGATCAATCTGGTGAACCTTCTCTGTACTCCCTCTAAGGCTAGAATGTCTTTCCTCAGATTAGGAGACCAAAACTGTACACAATACTCCAATACACAATACCTCTTAGAAATGTTCGAAAGCATTCATAAATTTATTGGATGGGTGATCAATTGGTGAAACAAAATGCTCATGCTGACATTAAAAACAGTTAAACAAATACCACTAAAGAACTTCTCAACTTAATTTACACTATTATCAAATAGTAATTGCAGGATTACAAGCCTTGTGATATTGCAGTGTATGATGTTCAATGTCATACATGGAAACAAAACTTAAGTATTTATTATCAATAATGATTGAATATCCCAGCCCAGGTGACATTCAGAACAAGGAAACCTTGCAGTGCAAATGACCTTACTCCCATCCCAAAATAACACAATCCAAGGACAAGATCTTTTTTTCTTACTTCATATCAGTATTTCCTTCCCGCTGCTGTGAGACTGCACAACCAGCACTGATCCCAGCTGATGAGTCAACAATAACAGCTAAGAACACACAGAAAACTGATGACAATTTATGTATCTTTTATTTATACTGAATGATCTCTGCTGTAACACTGTAAATTTCCCCGGTGTGGGACGAATAAAGGAATATATTATATTATATTTTACTACCTGCTGAATTCAGGTTAAACGTTTCTGCTGTCATTTCCCATTGGTTTGCAGCATTTTTTGAAATATCCAGTGAAGGGTTAGGTATTTTTGTAGCACAGGATTTAGATTGCTCCTTGTCCACATTCACTAAGTAGTTATGATGTCTGTATGCAGTATTTTCAGAATTAATCTCGCTGATAGTATCACAGCCACCAAGTGTTGCTGGAAAGGAAGTCCAGGTCTCACCATCTCTACCAATTGTTTGAACCGTGGATTCTACAGAAGAAAAAGAAAAGATAGCTATTCTTTATAAACCACTACAGATGGTGTGAACAAATTTAAAAACATCTTTACTAAGTAAAAACAACTCCAATAAATTACAAAGTTTACATAACAGAAGTTGTGAATTGTGTTCAAAGTTTGGTCATAGCCTTTATTAAACTGCAGATGAGTATAATGAAAATTGGCCACTATACCACTCAGATAGGGAGGAAGGGGTGGGAAAAAGATCATGCTGTTATACATTAGTGTAACTTCTACAAAACATACATGTTTGGTAAAGACAGGTTAGAGTCAGCAGGAGCTCTGTAACAAAATAACTTATTCAAATGCACTGCATAGCATTTTAACTGTGGATACTTAGGTAAAGTTTGAGACGACTGATGCCTATGTAAGAGCATCCCAAAATTCAGCAAGCTCCAGATGTTAGGAAAGGTGTGTAGGTAATCGGGTTTCATCCAATTCGTTGATACCTATTTATTTTCAGAATTTTCACCACCACTATTTTACAGCCCTCCTCCCCCCACCCTACCCGGCTGTTCCTTTAAGGAGGGCATTTAATCTATCAGCTATGTTCTTGGTGTTCAAATGGTAAGAGTACATACAAAACTCTGTTCTTATTGAAAATGCAATAAGATCAATACATTACCTTCAGTTTCCCAAGTAGCAGATTTACAAGGAAAATCAGAAGGTGTTCGGTCTTCAGAAGGCAAGTCCAATTCTATAGGTGTTATAACTGGCACATTGGCTGTTTCAAAGGTTTCTTCTTGATAGGCAGATAATTGTACTCCAAGCTGAGAGTCTGATATTTTGGTGAGTTTCAACATTTTCCTTTCATTTAAAGTTTGCACAGGATTGTGCCTATTATTTGCAACTAATGAATGTTTAGGAGAAAGTTGCTCTGTTGTTTGATCTAGGTTTTCAACTGATGATAATTTTATTTCACATAAAGTACCAGCTCTTGATTTCCTTTTGCCTGTTAAAAAGTAAAGTTATTTCTTTTCATTACTAACAGCAATTGCAAGAAATTAATTGAATAGTTATTCCAACATCTTTTACCAGTTGACTGCCAGTAATTTACTGCACTTTTAAACATGAAGGCTTTGCACAAATGCACTTTTTTTGTTATGGTATTAATAATATTGAAAAGGTGGATTTTCTTAAGTCATGCTAAAATAGTACATGCCTTTGGC
This sequence comes from Rhinoraja longicauda, assembly GCF_053455715.1. NCBI lineage: Eukaryota > Metazoa > Chordata > Chondrichthyes > Rajiformes > Arhynchobatidae > Rhinoraja > Rhinoraja longicauda. The sequence goes on from NC_135988.1 coordinate 13,864,598, forward strand.
CAGATAACATTTGGCAGCCTGCAGCCTTGGACTCTTAACCAGAAGGGCCATATCTTAGTCACGTGTGTGACCAAAAATTGTGGAATACATCTCTTCTAATTCTGAAAGCATTACAGTATATTGTTTTGCACTGTATATATGACTTCTTGGGAAATAATATTCACAATAGTAGGCAATACATCAGATATGCCAAACTTCATCTAGAATCAATATCATCACCGGCTTACATTGTTAACTGCAATGTTCAGTGCTGAAACTATCTGCACATGGGAGGAGGAAAATAAGTCAAACTGACAAAAAGTCAAAAGTAGTTGGTAGACAATGATTATCTGCTGGATATGACATCATTGGAACTCAATAAAAAACCTCAATGGGATAAACACAGTAGGTGCCATTAACATTCTGTGCTTCCAAATTTAGTCTCCACATGGCAACATTCTTCTGATAATATTTCAAACCAGGACGATATTGGAACACAAATGAATATTAAAAATTCCTATTCAAAAGGCAAAAGCTGCTGATGCGGAAAAAATAAAGGAAGAAAATGCTTTTAAACACTAAGTTTAAAGCTTTGCAAATTTTATGGTCAATATTTCTCCGTCAGTCAGCAGGGAAACAAAATTGGCCATAAAACTAGAGAAGCAGTCATTTTGTGCAAAATAATTCTGAAAGCATTACAGTATATTGTTTTGCACTGTATATATGACTTATATATGTCGAACTTTATCAAGTGAAATTTTTACATGTTATGCTGACAATGTTTGTTTAGTGTCAGAGGTTAAATATGACTGGTCACGTGTGTAACCTCACATGGACACACACGTGACCAGTCATATTTGACCTCTGACACACTAAACAAACACTGTCAGCATAACATAAAAATTTCACTTGATAAAGTTCGACATATATACAACATATACATATGTATACATATATACAAAACAATATACTTGTAATACTTTCAGAATTAGAAGAGATGTATTCCACAATTTTTCCTCCTTTTGGTCACACACGTGACTAAGAATGGCCCAGAAAATGATACACTGGTACCCCACAGCTTAGCTTAGCTTAGCTTGGAGAAAACCACTAAGGAAACATGCAGAGGCTGCCTGTGAGTGATCGTGCTGGTCAGTACAGTTGTTCAGTATCGAGATGCACGGCTGAAGACAAACCCTGGCCAACAAGGGTATTTACTGGAGACCAGCAGCAAATGCTTCAGATGTTGATAAATCGTGCAAATCCAACTGTGTCTTTCATCATGTCCTGTTGGGTATGGTAGAAGCAACAGTTGCTTCCTCAGTTTGGCTGCACATCTCTCCCCAGCCTGGAGATTTTCCACAGTAACAAACATAATGGTGGTTGGTGGCCATTGAGCTTGTCACCAAGATAGATTCATTGGCATGGGGAGATGCGGACAGCAAAACAAATAGAGGGAGAGGTGGCTACGGGAGGCAAAAGCCAGCAGGGGCTGCAGGTCATGGTGTTAGAACATGGGACAGTAATGAACTAAACATCTCTGATTACTTCCAAAAGGAGCTGAAGAGAGAGATTGCAGGATTTGGACAGTCAATCAGAATGGAGCAGGTGCTACTGCCCTAACCCATCAAATACCAGCCCTCACATTGCTTCCATGACTCGTACCACACCGTGCCGTAGGAATGGTGACATCACAAATCATCTCATTGAGGCAGGAGCACCAGCAGAGGGCCAAGCCTTCGACCAGTTGCCGGCAGTGTTGTGCACCATCAGGGAGGTAGGAGTTCATACCAGGCTCCCAACACATCGTGGCAGTCAGTGGCTCATTTCAACGATCACTTAGTGCTGATTCCACTGACTCTCTAGTTCCCAAGAACAAGCGGGGACAGTCTAAGGAGTTGGCCACTTGGGACCAATGAGAAATTTATTTATGCAGAGACTGTAAATCTTTGCAATTCTATTCCTAAGGGGGCACCGGATGCTCAATTCTTGTATATATTCAATTAAGGGGGAAAGCATATTTCTCTACATTGATGGAAGAGGATATGGGAACATTGTGGACTTCAGATGCATGATAAGCCACGATATTGAATTTAGATCAAACTGCTGCCTGGCCTACTCTTACTTGAATTCTTAAGAGCTTACCAGGTACATTCCTCCTTGCTCTTCTTTCCTTAGGGTGAGGCACTTGCAATTTAAAATCCTTCAAATGTAAAAATAATAATACGTTAAAATGTACTACAAAACAAATACAGCCACAATCAACAGCTTGGGGAAGCAAATATCACCATTATTGTTTTTAACAACTACCTCATGTTCTCACTTGTTTGCAACAGTAAAAAGTACAAGGATGCAGGAAACAACTCAATGTAAAGAAACTGAATGCTTGTCATTATTACAATGCAGGAGGCCATTCAGCCCATTCTAACAGAAGCAATTAATAAATGTTAGTATTTGTTCTCTTATACATGACTGAATATGTCAAAACAAAACATTCTACACAAACAGCACTTGGATAGGATTTGTACAATTATCTGCCCATACCTGTAATAATTTGGGCATAACTGTTGCAAAGAAACTGTTACCTGTCTTCACGCATCATTCAGATTGAATACCTTCAATATGATATTCATTCTTTGAGCATTCTAATGCCAGTTCCTGAAAACCATATTTTATGAATATCAACAGGTTGGAAAATAGTAGGCAAGCCCAAGCTTGTTCAGGTTTAAGCCACCAAATTCCCTATCTTTGCACCAATGAACAATGGGTTCAAGAATACACAAATAGGCCGTGAAAAAGGCCAATTTATTTTCCACTCACTAGCCTGATACTCTGAAAATCATTTTGACCAGACAGAGAACATTAGGCTCAGCATATACCAGGGATGATGAACCATGGAAAACCCCAAATCGTATGGTGTGCATTATTCAGTACCATCGCAGTAATGCAGCTGCTCACAGGTTCAATTTTTAATACTGAATCTTCAAAATCATTCATTTAAAAAAAATAAAAACGACATACCTGTTCTGCTACATATTTGGCAGATCCTAAAGTCAAGTTTTCAAAGTCCTGGTCCTCAAACCTGCACAACCAATTACACAAAAATATGTACTTTTTAAATTAAAAAACAAAGATACCTAAATTCTAAAATAAAACTTCAAATCTTTCTGGTAAATCTGTCATTTTTTCAGGTAGACCAAACATGCTGGATCTCCTTAATCCTCAGCTATCCTAGCAATTTCCCTGATAATTAGCAGCATCATTGAAAACAACATGACAATGGCTTTGGATGAAGAAATAACAGAATAATAAACTTCATAATGTACAGTTCTTTTTTGTATGATCAAGATAAAACAAAAATGTTTTTGGCTATTTGTTCAACTTCAAAGCAAATCCTGCCATCATTTGATATCCACAAACAATATATAAAGTTTCTGCGCAAGCCGTTAGGTTTCTACACCCAAGAAGTCAAGCACATTGCCTACTTTATGGCACCAACCGACTTCAGTTATTTGATGAGGTTAAGAACAAACTCAAGAGTTGCTCAATCTGCATCAGAATCGCCATCTCAATGGGTAATGACTTCATTTATACAAGTCTCTACCCTTTATTTGCATCACTAAACACAAGAACCTATGTTAATTATGAAAAGATACATGGTGTAAAATTACCTGTCAGATTCATTTAAAGCTGTAATAAATGTTTTCATCAGGTTAACATCACTTACATTTCCATTCAAAGGTGTAGCATTATTTAGATTTTTTGAAATCACCTGGAGAAAGGTAAATATATCATTTAAGAAAAAGTACATCTGATATCACTTTCATCACTATTTAACAAAGTATTCATTATTCACATATTATTTAGCCAGAATACCCAATATCTCAAAGTTAATAGAAACTAACACAATCGCACCAATTTTTCTTCTAATCACTGTTCAGTCAAAATTATTGCTAAAATAATCTCATAAAATTGCATTACAAGCAAGTTTCTCTTTTTAGATTAGTCCATTGTTACAGAATGTATGCGAAATAACAACAAAATGGTTTTCTTATCAACACATCAAAATCAAACACCATCTTTAAAGCATACATAGAATACATTTCATTCTAGTCTTCATCCACCCGACAAGTGAGTAAAATACAAAGACAAATATTTATAAAAGTTTGAAATGTTATTATTTTAAAATTACTATCCTACTTCAACTGCTCTTTTGAAGAAGACCAAGTCAGATAGAGTCATTTTGAGTTAGCATTGAAATAGTTGTGAGCAGTAGGCTTTCAATGATGGGAGAAATTTGAAAGACTTTTTGAAAATTTGAAATCCATGTTATAACTGCTCCCTATAACACCCATACAGTTATTTTGCATAACAACACCGTACATAGCTACCATCATCCTTATACGTTAATGTCAATGTGAACAATACCCATGTTTCCATCTTGCAATATCTGGAAAACAAATGCAACTAGAAATATTTCAAATCTGTTTTAGACACAAAATAATACCTAACAATCATTTTTCACATTGATTATATTTTACTGCTTTATTCATTCATGTAAACAGAATCAATCTATCTAAAAATCAGCACCAGGATCATACAAATATTCTTCCATTCAATACCAGATCTTGCTCTACAAATCTGCGTTAGTATAAGTATTTAGTCACAGTGGCAGCAATACTTACTTCATTGTTCTCGTACATTTCTAATTGGTAATGTTCTCCTGCCAAATCAATGTCCTTGGTGATCTCATCAAATTTTGACCCCCTTAAAAATAAAAGACAGGTGGGAAATAATATTCACAATAGTAGGCAATACATCAGATATGCCAAACTTCATCTAGAATCAATATCATCACCGGCTTACATTGTTAACTGCAATGTTCAGTGCTGAAACTATCTGCACATGGGAGGAGGAAAATAAGTCAAACTGACAAAAAGTCAAAAGTAGTTGGTAGACAATGATTATCTGCTGGATATGACATCATTGGAACTCAATAAAAAACCTCAATGGGATAAACACAGTAGGTGCCATTAACATTCTGTGCTTCCAAATTTAGTCTCCACATGGCAACATTCTTCTGATAATATTTCAAACCAGGACGATATTGGAACACAAATGAATATTAAAAATTCCTATTCAAAAGGCAAAAGCTGCTGATGCGGAAAAAATAAAGGAAGAAAATGCTTTTAAACACTAAGTTTAAAGCTTTGCAAATTTTATGGTCAATATTTCTCCGTCAGTCAGCAGGGAAACAAAATTGGCCATAAAACTAGAGAAGCAGTCATTTTGTGCAAAATAATTAGGAGAAACTTGTGCCTAACATGCAAATAGTCACAGAACTCGAAAATAATTAATCATTAACGGTCCACTGTGTGATACAAAGAAGATTTACCGAAATAAATTTAACTGAGAATTTATTTTGAGTGCTGATAAATAACATAATAATCAGGGAACCAACAGCATAAGGATCAACCATAAACAATTTAATCGGAGTTCACAGCTCAGAAATGGGCCTTTTGGCCAAACTCAATTATACTAAGCCTTTTCCCCCCATCTATGCCAATACCATTTTCCAGCATTGGGCCTGTATCCCTCTACTCCTTTCCTATCCAAGTACCTGTCCAAAATATTTTTAAACATCATAATTGTACCTGCCTCTTTCACTATCTCCAGCAAGGAATCCCACATCAGCACCACTCTGTGCGGGAAAAAAATATCCCTCAGATCTCCTTTATTCACCCCTCTTAGCTTAAATTTATGCTAAAAAAACAAATTTGTGAATCTTTGCCTTTCCCCTACTGAAGTCAACAATCAGCTCCTTGGGTTTGTTAATGTTGAGTAAGATCATTGTTCTGGTAATCTCTAGATGATCATTGTAGAAATGTCAAGGATCCAATTATTCCGCATAACTCTCCTGCTCTAAGGATAACATAATAGGATCCTAATACAGTGAAAAAGCACATGCAACCCCAAAAATTCAACAAAACTAAATGATCGATTTCTGGGCCAATTTCTCTGGAATAGCATCTACACCGACGATCTCCTGAGAGAACGTTCCTGTCTTAAGCAGGGGCCATCACTTCAAGATGTTCACCAGGAAATCCAAATAGAATTCGCAAGCTATTTCACCCAAACGTTCGTGAGAATGTGACATAGAAACATAGAAAATAGGTGCAGGAGTAGGCCATTCGGCCCTTCGAGCCTGCACCGCCATTCAATATGATCATGGCTGATCATCCAGCTCAGTAGCCTGTACCTGCCTTCTCTCCATACCCCCTGATCCCTTTAGCAAAAAGGGCCACATCTAACTCCCTCTTAAATATAGCCAATGAACTGGCCTCAACTACCTTCTGTGGCAGAGAATTCCACAGACTCACTACTCTCTGTGTGAAGAAATGTTTTCTCATCTCGGTCCTAAAAGACTTCCCCCTTATCCTTAAGCTGTGACCCCTGGTTCTGGACTCCCCCAACATCGGGAACAATCTTCCCGCATCTAGCCTCTCCAACCCCTTAAGAATTTTATATGTTTCTATAAGATCCCCCCCCCCCAGTCTTCTAAATTCCAGCGAGTACAAGCCCAGTCTATCTAGTCTTTCCTCATATGTAAGTCCCGCCATCCCAGGGAACGTCTTTCCTCAGGTTAGGAGACCAAAACTGCACACAATACTCCAGGTGCGGTCTCACCAAGGCCCTGTACAACTGCAGCAGAACCTCCCTGCTCCTAAACTCAAATCCTCTTGCTATGAATGCCAACATACCATTCGCTTTCTTCACTGCCTGCTGCACCTGCATGCTTGCTTTCAATGACTGGTGCACCATGACACCCAGGTCATGTTGCATCTCCCCTTCTCCCAATCGGTCACCATTCAGGTAATACTCTGCTTTCCTGTTCTTGCCGCCAAAGTGGATAATGGTTGAAATGAATGGTATAGAAACGTTTAAAAGGGAAATATGAAGGGAGAATGAATTTAGAAATAGATTTAGATGAGGAAGGCCAGTTCGTTGGATGCTTTCAAGAGAGAGCTGGATAGAGCTCTTAAGGATAGCGGAGTGAGGGGGTATGGGGAGAAGGCAGGAACGGGGTACTGATTGAGAGTGATCAGCCATGATCGCATTGAATGGCGGTGCTGGCTCGAAGGGCTGAATGGCCTACTCCTGCACCTATTGTCTATTGAATGACAGGAACCAGGTCATGCAAAGTACGAACCGGATACTAACTTTTTTTAAACCACTTTTTAAAAATCGTGATCTTAGGCACTGCAAGCCAGGTTTTCAAACCCTGAGATCCTTCCAGTCAAGATGATGTTGGGAAGGGATATTTCCGTATTTAGGTGCAATGATGAATGAGGAACACCAATACATTTCCTTGATGTGTGTCTTGGATGCAACCAAGAGATGGTCATGAGGGCAAGGTGACAACGAGGCACACAATCAGCAAAATTAATCTGGAGGACAGTGAAACTAGGCAGATAACTAGCGTAGGGGAGGGACAGATAAGAGTGGAAGAATAAGGGTTACTTGAAGTTAGGGAAATCAATATTCATACAAAATGCTGGAGTAAGTCAGCATCTCTGGAGAGAAGGAATGGGTGGTATTTCAGGTCAAGACCCTTCTTCATACCGCTGGGTTATAATCTGCAGAGACGCTGCCTGACCCGCTGAGTTACTCCTGTATTTTATGTCTATCTTCGGTGAAACCAGTGTCTGCAAGGACAGTTCCACACATCTTTGATCCTCATCTCTTATGGTGTCTCGTTTTCACATCTTACCCTTCCCCAGTGTCTCCCTCTCCCCAGGCTCTCAGTCTGAAGGGTTTTGACCCAAAACGTCACCTATTTCTTCTCTCCAGAGAGCTGCTTATCCTGCTGAGTTACTCCAGCATTTTGTGTCTGTTGGTAGATAGGTGATGTTTCAGGCCTGGCCTGAAGAAGGGTCCCAGCCCAAAAGGTCACTTATCCACATTCTCCAGAGATGCTGCCTGACCCGCTGAGTAACTCCAGCACTTTGTGTCCCTTTGAACCGAGTGTTATCCAAGCCTCAGCCCGGGGCTCCAGGCATCCATTTGGCATTGTGCGTAGGAAGGAACTGCAGATTTAAACTGAGTTTAAACTGAGGACAGACACAAAAAGCTGGAGTAACTCAGCAGGTCGGGCAGCATTTGTGGAGAAAGATGGATGACGTTTCCGGTCGGAACATTTCTTTAGATTGAGAGTCAGGGGAAAGGGAAACCAGAGATATGGAAGGGTAAGGTGTGAAAAGGACAGATCAAAGCAGACGCTGATGCAAGGAAATGTAGAATGGTTCATGTTTGGCTGATGACAAGGTGACAACGAGGCATACAGAAAGTAAAGTTAATCAGGATGATATAGAAACTAGACAGAGAACTAGAGGGGGAAAGCAAGGGTAATTTGAAGTTAAAGGAATCAATATTCATACCGTAGACACAAAATGCTGGAGTAAATGCAGGTGCAGCAGGCAGTGAAGAAAGTGAATGGTATGTTGGCATTCATAGCAAGAGGATTTGAGTTTAGGAGCAGGGAGGTTCTGCTGCAGTTGTACAGGGCCTTGGTGAGACCGCAACTGGAGTATTGTGTGCAGTTTTGGTCTCCTAACCTGAGGAAAGACGTTCTTGCCTTAGAGGGAGTACAGAGAAGGTTCACCAGATTGATCCCTGGGATGGCAGGACTTTCATATGAGGAAAGACTGGATAGACTGGGCTTGTACTCGCTAGAATTTAGAAGACTGAGGGGGGATCTTATAGAAACATATAAAATTCTTAAGGGGTTGGAGAGGCTAGATGCGGGAAGATTGTTCCCGATGTTGGGGGAGTCCAGAACCAGGGGTCACAGCTTAAGGATAAGGGGGAAGTCTTTTAGGACCAAGATGAGAAAACATTTCTTCACACAGAGTGGTGAGTCTGTGGAATTCTCTGCCACAGAAGGTAGTTGAGCCAGTTCATTGGCTATATTTAAGAGGGAGTTAGATGTGGCCCTTTTTGCTAAAGGGATCAGGGGGTATGGAGAGAAGGCAGGTACAGGCTACTGAGCTGGGTGATCAGCCATGATCATATTGAATGGCGGTACAGGCTCGAAGGGCCGAATGGCCTACTCCTGCACCTATTTTCTATGTTTCTAAACCAGCGGGACAGGCAGCATCTCTGGAGAGAAGGAATGGGTGACGTTTCTGGTCACTGCTTCTTCGTACCCTTCTTCATACGGTTGGGTTGTTAGCTGCAGAGATGCTGCCTGACCCACTGAGTAATTCCAACATGTTGTGTCCCCTTTGGACCGAGTGTTATCCGAGCCCCAACCCGGGGCTCCGGGCAGTCATTTGCCGTTATGTGTAGGTTGGAAGGAACTGCAGATGCTGGTTTAAACCGAGAGGATATCGACACAAAAAAAGCTGGAGTAACTCAGCGGGTCAGGCAGCATCCGTGGAGAGAAGGAATGGGGACCGATTCGGGGGTAGAAACGCCTTAAGGAGACTCTGGACGAAAGGTCACCCATTCCTTCTCTCCCGAGATGCTGCCTGACCCACTGAGTTACTCCAGCTTTGTGTTTAAAAAGTGCCCGTCCTCATCCATTTGCCGTTTTTGCGTTGCTCACTCACCTGTTGCGAGCACCCACCGTCCGCTCATCCATCCGTCCGCGCACCGCCACCGGGCTCTCTCGGAGGTAAACAAAAAAACAAAAAAACAAACCCACGCAGTCAGATGTGCGGTGAATCAGAACGGGGTGCTACTTTTTCCTCTCTTGATATTATGTAATTTTGAAAGCGGGCGGGAGAGCCAGAGGCGAGGCGACGGCCCTGTAGCGCTCATGTGCCGCCGCTCGCTCCAATGGCGGGGAGGGGGAGGCGGCAGTTGGTGGCCGCGTCACGTGGGTTCGGTTTGAATGCGGCCGCCCGCCCGCCCCGACTGACGCCTCCCCGTGCGCGCGCCCGCACACTCCGACAGGCGCCTCCCCGTGCGCGCGCGCGTCCGCCCGCTCTGACTGGCGCCTCCCCGCGCGCCCGCTCCGACTGGCGCCTCCCCGTGCGCGCGCCCGCCCGCTGATTAGCGCCTCCCCGTGCCCGCCTCCACCTCCACCTCCAGCAATTGACTAAACATAGACAATCGGTGCAAGAGTAGGCCATTCGGCCCTTCCAGCCTGCACCGCCATTCATCATAATCATACTTTATTAGCCAAGTATGTTTTGCAACATACCAGGAATTTGATTTGCCACACAGTTATAACAGTAAAGAGCAACAAAACACACAAAATACATTTTAACATAAACATCCACCACAATGACGTCTCCGCATTCCTCACTGTGATGGAAGGCAAACAAAAAGTTCAATCTCTTCCCTTCTTTGTTCACCCACGGTCAGGGGCCTCGAGCCATCCATTGACGGGACGATCTTGGCTCCCGTGCCAGCGGTCGAGCCCTCTGCATCGGGGCGATCATCCAAAATCAGTACTCCGTTCCTGCTTTTTCCCCATATTCCTTTAGCCCTAAGAGCTAAATCTAACTCTCTCTTGAAAATCATCCAGTGAATTGACCTCCACTGCCTTCCGTGGCAGAGAATTCCACAGATCCACAACTTTCTGGGTGAAAAGGTTTTTTCCATATCTCAGTCCTAAATGGCCTACCCCTTATTTTTAAACTGTGACCCGTGGTTCTGGACTCTCCCAACATCAGGAGCATTTTTCCTGCATCTACCCTGTGGTAGAGAAGGAATGAGTAGACTGATCCCAAACTAGTCTGAAGAAGGGTCTCAACCCAAATAGTCACCTATTCCTTCTCTTCCAAAATGGCTGTCCCGCTGAGTTACTCCAGCTTTTTAGGTCCATCTGCAGTTTAAACCAGCATCTGCAGTTAACTTCTTGCACACTGACTAACTACCTGATCTCCCGGTTGCTAAACACTATGTGTAAGAAGGAACTGTAGATGCTGGTTTAAACTGAAGGTAGACACAAAAAGCTGGAGTAACTCAGCGGGACAGGCAGGTGAGAAGGAATGAGTGACATACATTTTGGGTTGAGAATTCTCTTTCCAATTCCCACACTGACCTTTCTGTCCGAGGTCTCCTCCAGTCAAGTGAGGCCAAATGCAAATTGGAGGAACAGCATCTCATATGGGATGAAGAGGAAGATAGATCAGCCATGATTGAATGACGGAGTTGACTTGATGGGCCGAATGGCATAATTCTACTCCTTTCACTTATGACCTTGATATTGCGCTTGGGCAACTTACAGCCCAGTGTTATGAATATTGATTTCTCTAACTTCAAGTAATCCCGGCATTTCCTCTCTCCATCGGAGGGAGAGAGTCCCATCGGAGGGGGAGAGGAGAGTCGCACCAGCTTCTCATTTTCACCCAATAAACAGCTAATGGCCTGTTTCCCTTATCATTGTTACTTTTTTTGCACATCTTTGTTTCATCATTCTATATCTCTTTTCCCTTTCTCCTGACTAGTCTGAAGGGTCTCAACCCAAAATGTCACCCATTCCTTCCCTCTCGAGATTCTGCCTGATCCGCTGAGTTACTCAAGCTTTTCGTGTCTACACTCTTGACTGGTGTCCCCACCCGCACTTTTATAACACTTTAAACCTTTACCCTCTAGTCTTAGACTATTTATATCGGAACAGCAAAATGGCATTCTATTCCTTGAAGCTCTCCCGTTCTTGCACAACAGGCTGGAGGGCCTGAAAAACCTCCCATCGGGTTTACCTCATTCTGCACCACTTCAGTATCAATCACTTTACGCACGTAAACTTTTTGTGTTATTCGTGAATGGCAAGGTCAAACTCCTGCCTTTTGTTACATTGGAGTGGTCTGGAAGTAAAATGAACTCTGTAAGCTAAAGATAGTCACAATAAACAATTTCCAAGGATAGATTTATTGTATAATATAGTATCATCATTAAAGTTTATCTTATAAACATGTATTTTGCATTATTCATCCAATGATCGATTTGTTCATTTTGCTAGAGGCAAGGTTTGTGCAATACCTATTTGATGCGAGGGTGGGAAATCCTGAAAGATTTGATGGTATGTCCCTGTAAGAAACTTTGTGTGAATGTGTATGTGTGTGGGGGCATGGACGCATATGCATGTGAGAAAGATGATGGGTCTTCCATCAACATAGACTATGGAGACCACCACTACACATTGATATTGTGATGGGGGGGGGGTCCGTTCCATGAGTAGCCTGTGGCCTTGTTGGAAATCTCTGCTCCCCCTGGCCTGGAAGCAATTCAGTCCAAGAACTTCTCATGGATTCAACCTTTCTCACCTCTAAGTTACCCAATTTCTGATTCTTTGGTTACAGTTTAACTAAACCAGCCGGGTTGAGTGGGAAAATCAGCATCAAGGGAATTAAGTGAATGGGGCATGGCGTTGCCGCATCAATAGCAAGCATTTCTTGAATGTGCAAATTGAGACCAAATAACATGAAAATTCAATACATCTTAAGTGTCCTCTCCCATGGAAACGGAGAATATTTTCAGCCAGTGCCTTTGTCCTCGGTGATGTCATACACCAAAATAAAGCACAACCATTTTTGACTCCTCCAAGTGAAGCAGGAGCTCAGGCTGATTTCAGGTCATGGAGATAAAACAGGCCGATGCTATATAGTCAAATCCTTTCTTTCAGCTTTTGTAGCCTCTTCATTTCTTGGCGCCTCTTGTCTTTCTTTTCTTTGTGTGTGTAAAATGCTTCAATGGATTCTGTTTCTTGTAAGCCTAAAAAGAAAAACACAAGCTTTATACTCCCCAGAGCACCAATTTACATTTGTAGTTACAGTAGCATAAGATCACATTTATCAACATTTGTTATCAACAATGCCTGTAACATTCATCAACATTTGCATTTACATGATTTGCAGATTTCATGGAAGGAAGCAGAGGTGATGGTAGAAGATTGTTTTTCAGATTGGAGGCCTGTGACTAGTGGTGTGGCTCAGGGTTTGGTGCTAGGCCGATTGCTATTTGTCATCTCTATCAATGATTTGCATGAGAACGTATTGTAAGTTTGCCAAAAATTGCATCAGGATCTTCATCAGTTGGGTGGTGGGCTGAGGAATGGTTGATGGGGTTTTAAAACAAAGTACAAGATCTTTGGGGAGTGTTGTAGAGCAGTGGGATCTAAGAGTGCAGGTACATAAAAGTAACATCGCAGTTAGATATATGGTAATAAGGCTTTCCATACATCGGCCTTCATCAATCAGAGTTGGAGTCCTGGTTCGCCTTTATACAAGCAAGTGGGTGGTATCCCATATCCCCTGACTCGTGCCTTATAGAAAGGCTTTTAGAAGTCAGGCAGCCAATCACAGTACAAGATCCACAGCCTCTGACCTGCTATTGGATCACCTGGTAGACACAAAATGCTGGATTAACTCAGCAGGTCAGGCAACATCTCTGGAACGAAGGAATGGGTGACGTTTCGGGTCGAGACTCTTCTTCAAACCCAAAACATTACCCATTCCTTCTCTTCAGAGATGCTGCCTGACCTGCTGCGTTACTCCAGCATTTTGTGTCCACTTGCGATTTAAACCAGCAACTGCAGTTCTTTCCTACACATTAGATGACCTGTATTTATTTGGGTGGGCCAGTTATGTTTTTTGCTTATTGTTGGCATGACAAACATCGAATGAGTAAAAAAGGATTCTACAAAGGCAACAACTGCTAATAGTGGGAATACTATCTATAACCATTTGTGACTAATTAATTATTGGTCAAAAATGGATGACTCTAAATGTATTAATGCTTTACTTGAAAATTAATATCAAAACAACCGGGACAAGAGTTAATGTCATAGTTCTACTGTGATATTATTTCATCGTAAAGTAGGTTCAACGAGTCATGCAACCTCCTCTGCTCCGGTCTCTGACGTACTCATCATCCCTGTTCAACTTATCCAGAAACACAAGTAAACCAAACCCATATGTGCTACAATAACCTTTCAAGGCCCTAAGTATTCTAGTCACATAATCTTCACAATCCAATTTTATACAAAATTGCCTTATTAAAATCATCATGGGAATACAGACCTAGTTTTTTTTTTACAACATAAAAGTGCTGGGTGTTAGCCTGCTCCCTCCTGATTCTGCTTTGGACCTCAACAAGACTGTCATTAACATTGGTTTCCCCATCTTCGATATTTTGCTTTGGATCATGAACCTTGCTCTCCACACCTTCTTCACCATCTGCACCAAGAATATGTAACAATGTCCAGACATTAACAGGATCTATGGACAGCGATGTCACACACATTCATAAACCAACTGAACTAAACCCAGCACGCCTCAATATCAAAGGCCACAATTTAGAAAAAGTAGGAAACTGGAGTACTGTCAAAAACTGTTACGGCAGTGATGAGGAATGCAAGAAGTCTTCACCTAGTAAGTACAATTATTAGTAAATGTGTTCATTTAGGACAGCTGGCTTGAGGGAGAATAGAACGAGCTTCCGAGTAAAATCACTTAGAAATGTCTCAAATGTCCCTCTGAATCATCTCACCTTGCTTCTGTTCTGTGTGCTGCTTTGCAAGTCCTTTCCTCTCCATCTCTTCCTCTTGCCGATGAAGGGATTCACGATTCTTCTCAGAGTTTGCGGGACTAGCAGTATTAAAACAAACTGATCAATAACTGTTTCAACTACTGAAATCAGATAATCAGTTTTAATATTTTCTAGTTCATCATACTAAGAGACCAGCAGAAGCAGTTACCAAATAATGATGGTGGTTACAAGCTAGAAAATCAAGACATAGATTTCCAGTGATTTGACCATGCAATTCGAGCCAGCATTAAGTAGACGAGGGAGTGCTATATAATGACTGCCTTTCAAATAAGACCTTAAACCAAAGCACTGACTGCTCTCAGGTGGACATGAGACTGATGTCCTCAGACAGCAGGGCGTGCTAGTGTCCAGGCTGACCTTTATCCCATGCACACAAGGTAGAAACAGGCCTCATAAACCCACTTCATCATTTAACTTAATGGCTAACATGACTGTAACCTCAACTCTACATCCCCCTCTACCCAAGGCCAGCATTTCATGCAACAAAAAGCTTTTTAACTGTACCTCAGTATACGTGACAATAAACTAAAATACTGCTCATTCCCTTAATTTATAACGTTTCTCTCAAGCTCTGCCTTAAAATGACCCTGCTCCCACAATCATTGGAGGAAGAGTTCCAAAGACTCATGACCCTCAAGAGAAAACTATTTTCTCATCACTAAATGGGCAAACTCCTATTTTTAAGTGACCTCTATCCTAGATTCCCCAGCAACACGAATCACCCTCTCCACATCTCCCCTATCTGAGACCATTCATTAGGCCGTTTCCACTGGTGAAATCTAACCTATCAGCAATTTCTAGCATTTTCTGTTCTTTTACCTATCCATTCTTTAACATATCATTCTTAATGAAATAAAGAAAATCATTAATTTCTTCATTTAATGAAAGAATCTGATAAAATAGAGTAAACTGGACAGCATTGTCTTCTTTGTTGCAGAGCCAAAGACCCAGGTTCGATCTTGACTAGGGGTGCCTATCTGTACACAGTTTGTACATTCTCACCGTCACCTGCATAGGTTCTCCAGGTTCCTCCCATACTCCAAAGACGTATGTAGGTTAATTGGCTTGGTAAAATTGTAAATTGTCCCCAATGTGTATAGGATAGTGTTGGTGTATGGGGATCGCTGGTCGGTGTGGACCCGGTGAGCCGAAGGGCCTGTTTCCAACACTGTATCTCGAAACTAAACTACAGACGCAGTATATAATTGCAAAGTGACATCTTGCAAAGTTTTCTGGATTAGTGGGATTAAGACTAGTATATAATGTGTGGGATAGCTAACATTTTCAAGAAACAAAGACAACTGATGTTGTAATACGAGAATTTTGCCCGAACAGTCTGTGTCCCATAGCGCTATGGCCAGTAGCGCTTTGTTTAAGTTCCCACGCGCTTTTTGCCTTTCAGTTACAATTCATGCTAAGTTTGTCTTCTCTATGAGAAAGAATAAATTGGTCCCTTTAAAGAACAGTATCATTGGACTATTGACTCACTCAGGTAATCTGGTACATTCTTCATATGTGGCTTCACAATAGCGGGGTGCAGAGGTTTATCGTGTCTCAACAACTGAAAGTCTCTGGGATTATCCTCAAAGTATGTCTATAAAAGAATACAAGGTCAGTGAAAAAATGCCATATTTTATACCATACTTTAATTCTCTACAAAAATATTTTCCTCAAGTCTATTTGTCTCATCTCAGAAATCTGATGCCAGTTCACGAACAATGCAACAGAGGATCTCACTGGTTGACTAACACTAGCAGAATGTAGACACAAAATGCTGGAGTAACTCAGTGGGTCAGGCCGCATCTCGGGAGAGAGGAATGGGTGACGTCACTCATTCCTTCTCTCCCGAGATGCTGCCTGACCCGCTGAGTTACTCCAGCATTTTGTGTCTACATTCGATTTAAACCAGCATCTGCAATTTTCTTTCCTAACACAAACAAGAGGATCAAGATTCCACTGACTACTGGTTTGCTAACATCGTAGCAGAGGATGGAGAACCCACTGTTTCTCACCTTCAATTTCTCAGAGTTGAGAAGCTCCTGTTTGATTTCTTTGAGCCGAGCTTCCTTAATCGCCTGCTTTGTAACTGAACGCATGGCATCCTAGAAAGAGATGAAAATCTTTAAACAAGAACACACACCCACCCCAGGACATCTGAAGCATTTCCAACCCCGGGACATCTAATGCATTTCCAGACAAGGCAATATTTTTTAAATGAACTAATCATTGTAGTGTAGAAAACATGGCTGCAAACAAACACAGATTAGCTCAACAATTAGCAATATAAAAATGTATTTTTGTTGGAAAGAGAAGCTGGCTGTTGGACATCAAAAACATTCCTAGTAACAACGTCACGGGATCTCTCATGTCTGAGGGGAGATGAGGCCTCAAATTAATGTGGCAGACAAAAATGTCATTTTCTAAATCTCACTGTTCCCTCAGTCACACAATAAAATGTCAGCCTAGATTTTAGTGCTCAAGACTTTAGATTGGGACTTAAAACTTCTGATTCAGAGAGGAGTGTGCTGGCTGCTGATCCCCGCCCCTCAACCACACCTCAGGACCTTTGTTGAACCAATCTGAACAAAGTGAATGGAAGTACTGGTTTCATCAATACAATAATTTCTTAACAGTATTAATACAATAATTTCTTACGGTACGGATCTTCAATTAGCAACTGTGTGACAGGGATAGACAGTATTTCCTACTTGCCCCTAAGAATGTTCATTCCTCAGATGCACAGCAATGGCCACCACACTTTATTCATAAGGGGACATCTCTGACTTCACATTTATACAACACATTTATATTCAGCACGGAGATCTCATGAAGACAGGCCAGTAAAAAAAATGTACGACAGAAATCAGCAGGTTACACACTCTGTGATCGTCATACCTTACATCTGTAGCGGAAACCCTCAATCTCTTCGATGTGGAACCGGTAGGGTTTCAAAGCACAGTCCATGTTCTCTGTTGATACGAAAGAATAAGTATTGAATCTACGAGTGAACATTGCTTAATGATCAGATTAAGAAGCTTTTTCCTTCATGTAAGACCAGAGATTGTTCAGGGGCAGCAACAATAGTGACATTGAGGTGTAACTCTTTGCATCATGATGCTTTGGGTTTTTGTTGCCGTCAAGGCAGAAGTGTAGAAAACCGTCTAATCTAAGCAGGAAAATCTTGTCACGTTCCCTTCAATTAACGTCCGGGTAGATAGATTTCATAACACTTAAACCACAGGAAACAAACACAGCTTAAGTAGCCTATCTTCTTTAGATCTTTACTTTGTATTTGCTTTCAAATCTGCTTTTTTAAATGGTAACAATAACTAATTAGATTTGATTATTGGTTACCATTCAGGGTAAATTGTGAAAAACCAATTCAGTTATGAATTTGGGCATGTACTTTTAATTCATGGTTATTTATCTTAACAAATGAAACTGAATTACAATTAAGATACAAACGGGTTCTTAAGTTGAGATACTAGTTGTATGAAGATAGTGTATCTCGTGAGGGAATTAGTTTCTGATCATCCCTTCCATCTGTACGTCAATGTGATGAGCAACAAAGCTCTGCGTGGGAAATTCCAGCCATGTGCACACACGTTGCTCTGCTCCAACTAAGCCACACCCCAACCCAACAAAGTATTTTAGGCAATAACTTAGACCAGGAAGGCTAAATGTTACTTGTATGAACCTCCAGTTAGTGCTTCTTCCACTTGATGGAGCAGTGGCAGTTCCATGAGTGACACAAACGTCAGTGCCGTACCCTGGTTATCCACACGAGCAGTCCTGTGGGAGTAAATGGAATTTGATTCCATTATCAACCAAAGCATTCATTTTAAATATATACAATTTTAATGGTGAAAATCACCCCAGTATCCCATTTCAGTGACCATCGCATTGCATCTGAGCAAGCGAACAAACACTGGCAGACTGAAGGTATTTATTCACAAAATGCTGGAGTAACTCAGCAGGTCAGGCAACACGAGCAGTCTTCAGTTTTGCTTCTTCAGTCTGAAGGGTCTCGACCCGAAATATCACCCATTCCTCTCCTGAGATGCTGCCTGACCTGCTAAGTTACTCCAGCATTTTGTGAATAAATACCTTCGATTTGTACCAGCATCTGCAGTTATTTTCTTACACAAACACTGGCAGACAATCGCAAGGCTACAGATGGGAAGAGAGCAGACACCAGGAGGGGGGAAAATAGGAAGAGACACAACATACATAATGACTTGCCTTCCAACGCGATGTATGTATGAGTCCACCGTGAGTGGGAAGTCAAAGTTAATTA
The DNA here is from genome assembly GCF_053455715.1 of Rhinoraja longicauda. Taxonomy (NCBI): domain Eukaryota; kingdom Metazoa; phylum Chordata; class Chondrichthyes; order Rajiformes; family Arhynchobatidae; genus Rhinoraja; species Rhinoraja longicauda. The sequence continues at coordinate 13,883,433 of NC_135988.1, forward strand.
CATTTGACACGTTCTGAAAGTCTATGCCACGGGCGACGCCATATTCGTAATCCTTCACTCTGAATGGGAGAAAAGATTATCTGGTAATTATGAACACGAGAGAATGTCCTATCTAAAGAGATGCATTAAACCAAGCACTGTCTCCAGTCAGACCGAACAGATATTCATAATTAACGATGGTGAGCCATACAGTCCAATCCTTCAAGTTCAATGCACAACACCTTGGCATTGTTCTAGGTAAGGGAAGAATTAGTCAGATAATACATGGGAAACATGAATCAAAAGTCCAGGAACTAACACCAATCCAGATCCAGATCCAGTTCTAAGAATTATGTTCTAAAGATGTTCAACCTAACGTAGCTCCAAGTGCACACCAACCTCGAGTGCTGATGGAGAAAAATCTAGTGTCAAACGTACTGAAATTTGGAATCACAAAAGAAAATCTAATGTTTACAAAGACAATTTCAGGCAATCTATTCATAACATCTTGGAAATAAATGGTGCTTTGCTGAATGGAAATGTGCTACTTTAACCAATCCCATTTCCCACCCATGGCACAGCAGGTCAGCACAGATCAAGTGCTCATTCAGTGCAACCAGGATTTCTGCTTCCACCACCCAGAACTGGGTAAAAAAGTTTGTCCTTGCCAAAACATGGAGATAAAGGAAAAGATTTTTAATCTTGGCAGTTGCAATTATCAGGTTTAATGGTAAGAGGTACATTCAATCAAGATACACCACATAGGGTCACCCGAGATTAGCAAGCTCTACCTTGAAGAAAAGTTAAACATCCAAAAAACTGGAAAACTATATTAAACAAAATGTAATAAGGATGTTCGGTATACAGCTCAAAGCAAGTAACTGGGATTATGTTTTGTGGTCCATGACCACCATGCATAAAATGCCACCTCAGCACCTCACGCCCTCCCTCTGCTGAGCAGACCTGCACACGGCACTCATCCTGTGACCTGATATACGGTCAGCATGACTTCCCTATTATTAACATCAGCCAATTATGCCACATATCTCAGATACTTCATAACCTGATTAACCACACAACGGGGAATACGCTCCGATCTTTATCAATGGGGACAATGTGGAGAGAGAGTCCAGCTTCAAGTTTCTGGGTACTCACATTTCGGAGGATCTCACATGGTCCACTAACACCGCTGCGCTGGTCAAGAAGGCGCAGCAACGACTGTTCTCTCTGAGAACACTAAAAAAGTCTGGTCTGCCCCAACAGCTGCTGACGACCTTCTACCGCTGCACCATAGAGAGCATTCTAAGGCATGGCATCCCTGTGTGGTACCTCAGCTGCACGGAGGCAGAGGAGAGCTCTTCAGCGGGTAGTCCATAGAGCTCAGAAGACAATCGGAACACAGCTACTAGCCTTGGAGGACAGCTACAACACACGATGCCTCAGAAAAGCCACCAGCATTCACAAAGACTCCTCACACCCCTGCAATAGTCTGTTCGAAATTCTACCATCGGGCAGACGCTACAAGGCCTTCTACGCCCGCACCTCCAGACTCAGGAACAGCTTCATCCCCAAGGCCATAGCTGCTATGAACCAGTCCTGCTGAGCCGGATGGTCACATCGCACAGTGAACCGGCAGACCTACATGAACTTTATACTGTTTTAAAACTGTTCTAATTTGTTTCACTGGGTTGTATAAATTTATACTGATTAGCTAATTAATTTATTGCATCGTATGGAAGGCGCATTCCCAATCTCGTTGTACCCCTGTACAATGACAATAAAGATATATTGTATTGTATTGTATACCCTCCTCACAAGTATGCATCCCACGATCTCCCTCTACGTCTTAATCCCCCCCACCATTTACAGTACATTCTTTGGTCTTCACTCTCCTCGTCAAATGTGTTACCTCACATTTCACATGATTGAATTATACACTTTTCTGCCCACCTGGCCTGTGGACTACTTTGATCGGATGCAACGCTTCAGAAACGTATCAGATCTTTAACTATTACATAAGAGGGGTTTAGTGTTGTACTGGTGTAAACAAATACTTGATGGACGGCGTGGAGTCAATGGGCCCGTTTTTGCACTGTGAGACTCAATTTTTAATAATGCTTACTTTGCTCCTTTGCCGTGTTTTTTCTCCTTCTTTACCACATCTGTGCTGGCAGCATCTGTAAGATCGTGCTCATCTGCTGCAATGATGTAGTCGTAAATACCACGATTGAATTGACCGATGATATGACACCTGAGGAGGTAAATTGATAAGGCTCCTTGACAACGCAGCTTCTCCCACCACCCTCCCAACCCACACCATAGACTGTCAAGGGTTCCAGACATCAGTCTCTTAATAAAACAAGGCCGGCACGGTGGCGCAGCGGTAGAGTTGCTGCCTTACAGCGAATGCAGCGCCTGAGACTCAGGTTTGATCCTGACTACAGGCGCCGTCTGTACGGAGTTTGTACGGAGTTTGTATGTTCTCCCCGTGACCTGTGTGGGTTTTCTCCGAGATCTTCGGTTTCCTCCCACACTCCAAAGACGTACAGGTATGTAGGTTAATTGACTGGGTAAATTGTAAAAATTGTCCCTAGTGTGTGTTGGATAGTGTTAATGTGCGGGGATCGCTGGGCGGGGCGGACTCGGTGGGCCGAAGGGCCTGTTTCCGCGCTGTATCTCGAAATCTAAAATCGAAATCTAAATCTAAAAGAGCTGACTGCAATCCCTCAGTCCTGCGCTAGGCTGGGAACAGCAAAAAGGTAAAGGATTCAAAAGAAGTTTCAACCCAGGTGTCACTGTCTCAATGTGAGGGTTGGGCCATTTGGGACCGAAACAAGAACCTGTTCGTTCTCTCAGGATTCGGTGAATCTTTGGAACTCTGCATGGCAATGGAGGCTCGGTCAATGGTTGTGTTCAAAATAGATTAATAGATCACTGGATATTAGTTAGAAGAATCAAATGATATGGGAGTACGGGTAAATGATGGAGATGGAGATGCAGATCACCCATGGTCCTGTTGAATACCCAGACAAACTGGAGAAAACAGATGGCCATGAGCCTTGTGGTTCTTCACAAGCTTCCCACTGCTGCTCTAGCCAGATCTACAGCTGGCACGGTGCTGGGATCTCTGATAATGGAATAAAAGTCAAAATGCTGAAGGTTCCCAGTGGGACATGCAGCATTTATGAAGAAACAGAAATTCTTCAGATTGATGATCAGTTAGGCAGCAAATGTGTTGTCATTTTGCAATTTCAACATCTGTGGTACAGTACTTTATTTTTCACGCCCTGTTGTGGAGGAGAGACGGGAGAAATGCAAGGCCAAGTGCCCCGCCCTCTAGTGGACAGAGGACTGTCGGGTTAGGCGTTCAGGCACTGCATTCAAGACTGAGATGCGAGATTTCTGGATAGTGGAACAATCGGAAAACATGGTGATTGCTCAAGAAAGCAAGTTGAGGTAAATGATCGCCATGATTTTACTGAATGGCAGGGGAGTCTTGAGGAGATGGATGACTGCTATATCGATTTTATACGGTTCAATCATCCTCATGTGGCATTTGCATCTCCCAGTCACTCAGAACATAGGTTCTAGTCCGATGGAACAATGCAAGTATTGATGCATTCAAAGCTAATTTCATTTCATTCTGCACATATACATTGGTATTACTGTGCATACACGTGACTTTTTCCCTGTTGAACTTAAGGTAGGAACAAGGAAAGGTAGGTCGAAGGAGAAAGAAAGATACATAATGGGAAAAAAACGAGAAGGCAGCAGTCAATGTATCCAAGATAAACCACACCTGGAGTGGACTGGTAGCTCTGAATTTAGGACGCAGGAGAAGATGCTGAATTGCTCCAGGAATAACTTCAGCCGGTAACATCTGCCGATGGAATTCACAAAAATAATGGTCTTGCCACGGACAAGGGAAAGCTTCAATAACGTGTAGATCAGCAAGAACTTCTCCTCCTCCTCACAGTTTATGTGGTACTGAGTCAACTGGGAACTGTCCGGAAGTCGAGACTCTTGCAGCTTCAGAATCACCTAAAGGATACAAGATTATAGTACAGCACCATGTCACAGCTATGCAGTACTATGCAAGACAAATATAGGAACACTGCAGAACTGATATTCTCTTAGTATATTCATAATTGGTAAGGAGTTACCGCTAAGTCAGAAAATAACATTTGTTTCCCCGTTTTTTAAATATACCATGAATCCATATCACCATTATTGTGCAATATATCCATCAGAAGGATATTTCTAAAGCTATTGTGCAATATATCCACCACAAGGATATATCTAAGGATATTTCAAAACCTCAGGAAGCCTCAGTATCTCAAAGATACACAAATCAATCTGCATTCATAAGGCCCCACAAACAAGTAGAGATGGAAGTCCAACTGAATCCATGTCAACACAAGTGCTGAAGAAACTCAAGAGGGTCAAGCAGCATTCGTGGAGGGAATGCTGGGTTTTGGGTTGTGACCCTTCTTCGGCAGAAACATCGTCTGTCCATTCCTTCTATAGATGCCGCCTGACTTGCTGAATTCCTCCAGCACTTTTGTTTTGTTCCAAGATTCCAGCATCTGCAATTTCTTGTGCCTTTGGATCAGCATCAAATTGGCTTAAGGCCAGGTGAAACAGTCCATTACAACACGCTGCCCCCATTCATAAAGAACCAATCCCATCTTTATTGTTCATTTGAAAAGGACTGCTTTATTCCTGAACTTAGAAAGAATGCCCAGATCTTAGCATAGTAGTTCAGTTTAGTTTATTGTCAGCTCTGAGGTTCCATGCTATCCAAAGATAGGCACATAAAGCTGGAGTAACTCCGCGGGACAGACAGCATCTCTGGAGAGAAGGAATGGGTGACGTTTTGGATCGAGACCCTCCTTCAAGTCCGAAACGTCACCCATTCCTTCTCTCCAGAGATGCTGCCTGAGTTACTCCAGCATGTTGTGTCTATCTTTGGTTTAAACCAGCATCTGCAGTTCCTTCCTACACATTTGTATGCTATCCAGTCAACAGAAAGACAATCAAGCCATTTATAGTGTATAGATTACATGACTGGAGCGACTAGGCTTGTATACACTGGAATTTAGAAGGATGAGAAGGGATCTTATCAAAACATATAAGATTAGTAAGGGGTTGGACACATTAGAGGCAGGAAACATAAATTCCCAATGTTGGGGGAGTCCAGAACCAGGGGCCACAGTTTAAGAATAAGGGGTAGGCCATTTAGAACGGAGATGAGGAAAAACTTTTTCAGTCAGAAAGTTGTGAATCTGTGGAATTCTCTGCCTCAGAAGGCAGTGGAGACCAATTCTCTGAATGCGTTCAAGAGAGAGCTAGATAGAGCTCTTAAGGATAGCGGTGTCAGAGGGTATGGGGAGAAGGCAGGGAACGGGGTACTGATTGAGAATGATCAGCCATGATCACATTGAATGGCGGTGCTGGCTCGAAGGGCCGAATGGCCTACTCCTGCACCTATTGTCTATAAAGGAATAATATTTGCATTTAAGATCCTGGTTCATCAGTATCACCACCACTACAAAAAGTCATTTTAGAAGAATTCATACCGGATTATGAAGCACTAGCTCTTTCAGTGCCTGAACATCTTCATTAAATGTGGCTGACATCAAGAATGCCTGATAAATCTTTGGGAGATGTCTGCAGTAGATTAGAATAAACCTGGTAAGTACACATATCATACTCTGCGACATTGCTCTGGGTATGCAAATGTTAGATCTTCTGTGACAATAAAGAATTGCTCGACACAAAACAAATAAAAGGTTCCGTATCCAGCGTTCAGTTATCAGACCACAGTCCTAATCTTGATGCCAACGTGAACATGTAAAGACAGTTACAGAATGTTTGGGGGAAATGGCATCAGCATTCCTACACACAGAGGTGGATGGTTGGTAAAAGGAAGAACACTTTCAAGAGTGACGTTGTTGTATGTTTATTGGTGCTTGTAGACCATGTGAGAAAAAGCATATATTAACTGGAGTTCAAAAGAGTATTTTTGTCTCCGAATTAAAAGATTGATAGTTCACACACCAGAAAACTGAACATAAAAATTTAGATTTACACACCGGGAGTGCAACACTATTGAAGCCCTGTTCAGTTAGCAAGATGAACATAAAGATTCCATGACAATTTTTAAGAGTGCCAGTAGAGGGAACCTGGCGTCCAGGCAATCTTTTTAACATTATTCCAATACAGATTATCTGGTCATGATCATTGGTTTGAATGAGTTTGTTGCGTGCAAGCTCATCGCTTACCATCGGAGCCTGCGATCCCTTGCCTGGGATCGACGCTACAACCGCGGCCTGCGGATTTCAACATCGAGGAGCTCGCAGTCTCGGTTAGAGGCTGATGTCAGGAAGCTCCAATGACCAGCCCCGACCCGGGGTCTGATCGCTCGGCGCGGGGGAACTGAGAGCCCCCCCCCCCCGATGTGGGAGCTTGATCGCCGTGATGCGGAGGGCTCGACCGCTGGTTACGGGAGCCAAGATTGCCTCGACAACGGAAGGTTCAAGCGCCCCGACCACGGGAGAACAAAGTAAATGCTCAACAGTTGTAAAATAATTAACGGCATTTTATATTAATTTGTTGATTTGTTTTGCTTATTATAAATTATCCATGTGTATTGTCTTTGCAGGGCTGTTATGATGTTGTAGGTAAGAATTTAATTGTTCTGTTATTGTTACACATGACAATTAAACACTCCTGACTATATAAATACATAGGAGGTATTTCTCCCCCCTCAAGATCCACAATGTAATTTATTATTTCTTGTGAACTGCTCTTAAATTAGTACCTCTAATTGTTCCACCTGCATCAGACCTACAATAGTAATTGTTGAGATATCTTATATAGTCTCTCCAGAAAGTCAATTTATGCAGTCGGTCATTCAGCAGAGAAAGGCCTTTTGGCCGACAAGGTTCATGCTGAACATTAAACACCAATTTGAACTAAACTTTAGGGGCGGCACAATGATGCAGTGGTAGAGTTGCTCCCTTACAGCACCAGGGACTCTGATTTAATCCTGACTAAGAGTGCTGTTTGTATGGAGCTTGTACGTTCTCCCTGTGATCGCGTGGGTTTATTCCAGGTGCTCCGGTTTCCTCCCACATTCCAAAGACGTACAGGTTCGTAGGTTAATTGGTTTCTGTAAATTCCCCATGGTGTTTAGGATGTGGGATAACATAGATCTATTGTTGGTCGGCACAGACTTGGTGGACTGAGGGGCCCGTTTCTACGCTGTATCTCCAAACAAAACTAATCCAATTTCAATTGAATTGAAAGTCATAATATTGATACTGAATAATCCACGTGAAGACCATCTATGGAAGAATCTCTTAAGGGAAAGTAATTCACACCATAGATGTAGCTAAACTGAAAGACAAAATACAGAAAGCAGATGGAAATTCAGTCAAGACGAATCACAAATTTTGTTTTTTACCCCAAAAGGTTCTTCAAGTCATTTTCAAATCCAAATGAGAAGACCAGATCTGCCTCATCAATCACAAGCATTTCCAGTGATGTACAGAGACTCAGGGTATGTTGCTCCAAGTGCAGCAGAACACGGGAGGGTGTGCCTATTACAATGTCAGGCTTCTCCATCAATATGGGCCTGAGGGAGAGAATCAGTATTGAGAAGGTCCATGCACAAGGTACAAAAGGAGAAGTTTCAGACAAACACTAGTTATTTTTCTACCTCTGTGCTGATATATCCGCCTGTCCCGAGACATCAGCTACTCGAACATCCCACGAACAGCAGGATGTGAGTTGTCGGATCATCTGCTGCACTTGCTGACCCAGCTCCTTTGTGGGGACCAACACAAGGGCTCGCACTGCCTGCTCACAGGTGGACTGAAGAGAGACACAGGGGTTATAGAAATTCCAGCTCCACTACAGGCATCTCTGACACTCTGTTCAACTACAAACTTGGCTCCTGCACACACTTCACATTGAGTTATTAGGAGACTTCCTTATGGCAGCAAGTAGATTAAGCATCGCTTCACTAAAATTGCATACTACTTAGAGTGGAGAATTCATGCTGGATTCATATTTGGGTGGCACAGTTGCTGCCTTACAGCAGCAGAGACCCGGGTTCGATCCTGACCAAGGGTGCTGTCTGCAAGGAGTTTGTACGTTCTCCCTGTGACCGTCTGAGTTTTCCCTGGTGTTGCGTTTTCCTCCCACATTGCAGAGGCGTACAGGTTTGTAGATTAATTGGCTTTGATGAAAATTGTAAATTGTCCCTAGTGTGTAGGACAATGCTAGTGTACAGGTATCGCTGGTCAGCGTGGGTCTCAGTTGGCCAAAAGGCGTGTTTCCGTAGTTTATCTCCAAACTCTAAACTAAACGCTAAGGCATAGCAATCAAGTGTAAAGTCCAAAGTTGGAGTAGTATTGTGGTAAACAGCACAACTGATAGCAGAGTCAGGGGGTATGGGGAGAAGGCAGGAACGGGGTACTGATTGAGAATGATCAGCCATGATCACATTGAATGGCGGTGCTGGCTCGAAGGGCCGAATGGCCTCCTCCTGCACCTATTGTCTATTGTAACTGCTGTGGGGAGACCCAGCAACCACTAGGATGAGAAAGTGCAATTCATAATAAAGTAATTTTGTGCAGCTGCAATTCCCTTGCTTCCAAAATCCCAATCATTGCCCGTGTACATGTTCGGAATTTACCCCTCTGCGTTAAAGGACCAAGTGTAGAAAACACACATACAAGTCTGCATGAACTCTCAAAATCAGACCCTTAAAACTAACACGGATGGCGACTACTTAATGAGCAAATAGGGCGGATGCAAGAGGTTACCTTTTTTGTGTTGAGAAGATGCTCAATGATTGGAATGGCATACGCTGCAGTTTTTCCAGACCCAGTTCGTGCCCTGGCAAGAAGATCTTTTCCCTCCAGTGCCAGAGGAATGGCTTTTTCCTGGATTAGAGTAGGCTGGGCCCAGTTCAGTTTGGCAATTGCCTGATTATTTGTATTTTGTGGGTGGAAAAAACACATGGTTACACAAAATTCGGCCATACTGTTCGCAGTTTTCTCTTTTTCTTTCTTTTCCTCTTCAATGCAGCTACACAGATATCTCCCTTCACCACCATCTCTCTCGATCCTACTTCCTAACCCACCATTGGCATCCAAATACTCCTTTCCAACATCACTATCTCTGGGTAACAGGCTCATATCTTGCAACATTCCTTCTCCAACATCACCCTCACACTTTTTAATTCCCACCTTTCAGCACCACCCTCCTCTATTCACCAAATGTCCACCACCGCTTCCCCAATATTTTTTCCATCTCCCAACTTTAATCCACTTAATGAACTGCTCACACTCTCGCACTCTTTCTCCAAGTAGTCAGGCCTCCTTCCTACCAGCCCTTCCCCAAACTCCAGGGCTCTTTACCATCCCTTCCCCACAAACCTGACCTCAGATCTACCCCCCCCCCCCCCCAAGAACTGTTTATTTTCCCAGCACACGTGAGTGTCCAAGAAACAAAAATTCACAGGGGATAAGGTGCAACCCTACAAGGGCAAAATTTACCCTCCTACTCCTGTCTTCCCTCCCCTCCCGCTTTCATCCCACCACCCCCGTTCTTCCCTCTCCTTCCATCCTTCCACCCCTTCCTTCCCTCCCTCTCTCCCTCCTTCCCTCCACCCCTTCCTCCCCTCTCTCTCTCCTCCCTCCTTCCCTCCACCCCTTCCTTCCCTCCCTCCCTCCCTCCCCCTTCCTTCCCTCGCTCTCCTCCCTCCCTCCCCTTCCTTCCTGCCCTCTCTCCCTCCTTCCCTCCACCCCTTCCTTCCCTCCCTCCTCCTTCCCTCTCTCCTCCTTCCCTCTCTCCACCCTCCCTCTCCTCCCTCCCTTCCATCCCTCCACCCCTTCCCTCCCTCTCCCCTCCCTCCTTCCTTCCCTCCCTCCTCCTTCCCTCTCTCCTCCTTCCCTCTCTCCACCCTCCCTCTCCTCCCCCCTTCCATCCCTCCACCCCTTCCCTCCCTCTCCTCCCCCCTTCCATCCCTCCATCCCTTCCTTCCCTCTCCCACCCTCCACTCCCCTTGCCCTTCCTTCACATTACTCTCTCCTTCTCTCGCTCCCTCTTATCGCTATCTCCCTGTCTCTCCCCTCTACTCGTCCCCTTCCTTCCTTCTCCCCTCTCTGTCCACCCTCCCCTGTCCCCGTCTCTTTCTCTTCCTGCCCCTGCCCCTGCCCAGTACCTGCAGCAGACGCTCCTCCAGTCCCATCTCGTGGAAACCCAGCCTCTCCGCCGCCATCTTTGCTCTAGGTGACGCCACGGGCCCGCTCCACAGCGCCCCGCGGAGGCGGGGAGGTGTCCCTGCAACTCAAGGCAACGCTCATTGTCTAAAGAGGGACATTGTCCGAAGCGGGACATTGGCCGAAGCGGGACATGGTCTGAAAAAGGACAACACCCGTCCGCAGAAGGGTCTCGACCCGAAACGTCCCCCATTCCTTCCATCCAGAGATGCAGCCTGTCCCGCTGAGCTACTCCAGCATTTAGTGTCTATCTTCGGTTTAAAATACATCCTCAGTACCCCAAAAATAAAATCAGATTCAGCTTAATTTAATAGTTGAAACAAAGAACTGCAGATGTTGGTAAGAAGGGGCCTGCAGATGCTGGTTTACACTAAAAATGGACACAAAATGCTGGAGTACATGAAACAGAGGAAATAGGTGCAGGTGTTGGCCATCAACCCTCGTGCCAGCACCGCAATTCAATATGATCATAGCTGATCATCCAAAATCAGTAGCCCGTTCTTGTTTTCTCCCCATATCCCTTGATTCTGTTAGCCCCAAGAGCTATATCTAACTCTCTCTTAAATACATCAGTTAGTACATCAATATTCATACCACTGGGTTGTATGAGCATATTGAGCACCTTTTTTGGGGGGGGCAGCTCACAGCCCAGTGGAATGAATATTGATTTCTCAAACTTCAAGTCACTCTTGCTTTCCCTCTCTCTCCTCACTCCCTTACCCTAGTTCTCCGACTAGTTTCACTCTCCTCAATTTTATTGATGGCATGCCTGTGATCACCTTCACCTCAGCTAAAAATGAACCATTCTACATTTCCTTGATTTATTCACAAAATTCACATTTCCTTGACATTGACTGCTTTGATCTGTCATTTTCACATCCTACCCTTCCACATCTCTAGTCTCCCTCTGCTGACACTCAGCCTGAAGAAGGGTCTCGACCTAACGTCACCCATTCATTCTCTCCAGAGATGCTGCCTGTCCCGCTGAGCTATTCCCGCATTTTGTGTTTATCTGCAGATATCGGTTAATGTACAACAGGCCACAAAGTGCTGGAGTAACTCAGCAGGTCAGGCAGCATCTATGGAGAACCAGAGAGGCTGCCTGACCTGCTGAGTTACTCTAGTACTTCTGTATCATTTTATAGTACTACATTCCATCAAAGCTTAGTCCTTCTATCGACCAATTTAAAGTTAGAAACTTAAGAGTCAAGACTACTTTATTGTCACGTGTATAGTGATTTTTTTTTTCATACAATTCAGTGACAATCCTACTATACATTAGGCAAAATCACACTAAGTATATTGTAAGACAGTAGACCACATTAGCTTACAATTAAATGCTGAGAACGAAGAAAGAGACAAAATACGGAGCACTCAGATGGAACAAAAGGACAAAACAGCTCTTTTCAGTGACTCTTTGAAGGGTCTTTGTTGGGTTGAGTGAGGGAAGTTACAAAGGTTCATCCAACAATCCTATCTAATGCTTGCCGTCTCAGGTGGCAGCCAAAGGGTTCCCCCTTTGTTCTCGGCGCCTCCTTGCTCTCCAACAGCGCTCCTCATTCTCCCACAGTTCTCCCATGGTCTCCTCGCTCTCCGGCGTTTGTTTGAGGGTCCGGTCGACGCACCATAGGCAGTATGCAGTGTCACCGTGTTTTGCCGCCGACAGTCACAATAGTTCACCAAACAGTCCGAGGTACCGCTCTCTCATATGACAGCAGCCAACTCCACCCCTCCCCTTCGTTTTCAACAGCCTCATCGCTCTTCCCTGTGTCTCCGACAGCCCTCCTCGCTCCCTCTGACGGTCCTTCTTGGTGGTTAATTGTCTCCGCATTATCGCTCATCGGGAATACAGAAGACATCACGCAGACAGTACACAAGCACCGACAAAAGTTCACCGAAAAATCCAATCTACTGCCTGCCCTCTCGCGTGGCAGCGGCCCTCCATTCTTGGCGGCGCTCCTCGCCCCAACATCTTTTCTCGCTCTCCCACGGTCCCCTCGCTCTCCCTCGGGCCTCCACCCGCTCTGACGATTTCCCTCGCTCTCCGAGGAAACCAGTTCTCCTTGTGTTTTCTGAGTGCTTCAGTAGAACTTGCCGTTCTTGTAAACCCAGTCCATTTCCTATCTTGCTCTCCCACGGCTTTCCTCTCTCTCTCTCTCTCCGACGGTCCCATCCCTCACTAATGGCCCGTATTGCTCTCCGACGGTCCCACCACTGTCTGATGGCCCGTGTTGCTCTCCGACGGTTCCACCGCTCTCTGATGGCCCTTATTGCTCTCTGACGGCCTTCCTTGCTCTCGGTGATCGCTCGCAGGTCCCTCCACGCTCTTGCAGCGCGGGTCCCATCCACCTCCGGAGTTGGCGAACCGGGCCACGTTTTGGCGCCCGACAAAGTTACAAAAGTTCACCGAACTGTCCTATCTACCGCTTGCCGTCTCACACGGCAGCAGGTCTCTCTCCCCCCACCAGGTCCCCCTTCGTTCTCGGCATTTACTGGCGGGTCCCTCCTTGCTCTCGTGGTGCGGGTCCCATTAATGTCCGTGGTGGGCGAGACCGGCCTGCGGGAGGGAAGGCTTGGCTCCACTCGCCGGGAATTCGTCGAGCAGACCTCACCCAGGCAGTACACATGTCGCCACGTTTTTGGCGCCAAAGTTACAAAGGTTTATTGAACAGCCCTAGTTACTGCCTGTCGTCTACGTGGCAACAACACCACCCTCCCCGCCGCGTACACCCTTTCATTCTCTGCAGCCACTTCGCTCTGACACACCTTCTCGTTCGTGGCGGCCCCCCTCGCTCTTCGCCGATCCTCATCGCTCTTCGCCGACCTTCCTTAGGCGATGATCCTCGCTCTCCGAGGGTCCCCTCAGACTCCAACGGCGCTCCCCACTCTCCCTCGCCTTCCCGCAGCGCTCCTGTCTCACCGATGACCTTCCTCGCTCGCAGACAGCCCTCCCCACTCTCCCTCGGCTCCCCAGTGACATTCCTCGGCTGTCCGACGGTCCCCTCGCTCTCCGCCGACATCCCGTGCTCTCCGACAGCCTCCCTTGCTCTCCAACGACTACTCGCTCTCTGACGAGTCGCCTTCGCTCTCCTACGGCCCCCTCACTCCTACGACCTTCCTCGCTCTCCTACGGCCCCCTCACTCTCACCGGTTACACGCGGGCCCTCCCTCGCTCTTGTGGCACGGGTCATGTTGATGTCCAGTGGGCTCGTCAGCAATTCATGCAGAAGACCTCACCTAGGCCGTACACAAGTGTCACTGCGTCTTGGCGCCAACAAAGTTACAAAAGTTCACCCAATAGTCATCTCTTCTGCTTGTCGTCTCACATGGCAGACGACTGGAGCGACTAGGCTTGCATACACTGGAATTTAGAAGGATGAGAGGAGATCTTATCGAAACATATAAGATTATTATGGGGTTGGACACGTTAGAGGCAGGAAACATGTTCCCAATGTTGGGGGAATCCAGAACAAGGGGCCAGTTTAAGAATAAGGGGTAGGCCATTTAGAACTGAGATGAGGAAAAACCTTTTCAGTCAGAGTTGTGAATCTGTGGAATTCTCTGCCTCAGAAGGCAGTGGAGGCCAATTCTCTGAATGTATTCAGGAGAGAGCTAGATAGAGCTCTTAAGGACAGCGGAGTCAGGGGGTATGGGGAGAAGGCAGGAACGGGGTACTGATTGAGAATGATCAGCCATGATCACATTGAATGGCGGTGCTGGCTCGAAGGGCCGAATGGCCTCTTCCTGCACCTATTGTCAGCAGGCTTCCCCTTGCCCAGGTCGTTCTGGGCGGCCTCCACGTACTTGGACACCCCCCCCCCCCCTGGCGGTCCACCTCATTCTCCGTCAGTTCCCACACTCTCCGACCATATTCCTCGCTCTCTGATGACCTTTCTCCCTCTCCCATGACTCCCCTAGCTCTCGGCGGTCGCTCGCAGGTCCCTCCACGCTCCTGCAGCACGGGTCCCATCGGCCTCCGGTGTGGGCGAACCGGGTGAACCCTCGACTGGACCCGCGAAAGACCATATTGGCCAGGCCCGGGAGTAAACCGACAGGGAGAACCCCGAACCCCCCCTCTGTACCGGGTGACCTAAGATCAGGAGCGTGGGGCGAAAGTGCATCCAAAACCTGAGGAGCAGCCACTTAAGATACTGCCTCAGGGTCTCGACCCGAAACGTCACCCATTCCTTCTCTCCCGAGATGCTGCCCGACCTGCTGAGTTACTCCAGCATTTTGTGAATAAATACCTTCGATAAATACCTTCGATTTGTACCAGCATCTGCAGTTATTTTCTTACACTATATATATATACTAGAACAAGTGTGCCCGTTCAAAGCGGGCCCGTTGGGCCCGTCCCCACACCCCCCATTCTCTCCTCCCCCAGCCCCACTCTTACTCTCCAAGTGTGCCCGTTGGGCCCGTCCTCCTGATCTGTGTATGTCAAGTGACCACTATAACCTTTTTTTTTTTTTTTCCTAATCAGATGTGCAGCACTTTGGTCAACATGGGTTGTTTTTAAATGTGCTATACAAATATAATTGACTTGACTTGACTTGACTTGACTTGCAATAACAATTTAGCTTTTCGAAACAATGTAGCCGTCACAAGCTGAAAACTAAATCCTTTTCTGGAAACTTTTCGAAACAAATGTAGCCGTCACAAGCCACAAGCTGAAAACTAAATCTGCACTGCAGCGCCCCCTATAATTTAGGGGGGGGGGGGGGGAGCGCTTTAAAACCTCTGTGACTTAAAAAACATGCGACCGAATTAAATAAAAAACAATTTTGCAGCAGATAACCGCGTGGTGATTAAGGCGGCGCAAAAATCGTGGCGCTACGGTTCACCGTTTTGACGAAATCAGAGAAACCGCTGTTACGCGCATATATATATATATAACACAAGATCTGAGTTTTAGTATTGTACTAGAACAAGTGTGCCCGTTCAAAGCGGGCCCGTTGGGCCCGTCCCCACACCCCCCATTCTCTCCTCCCCCAGCCCCACTCTTACTCTCCAAGTGTGCCCGTTGGGCCCGTCCTCCTGATCTGTGTATGTCAAGTGACCACTATAACCTTCTTTTTTTTTTTTTTCCTAATCAGATGTGCAGCACTTTGGTCAACATGGGTTGTTTTTAAATGTGCTATACAAATATAATTGACTTGACTTGACTTGACTTGACTTGACTTGCAATAACAAAACAATCAGCGCTTTTCTGGAAACTTTTCGAAACAATGTAGCCGTCACAAGCCACAAGCTGAAAACTAAATCCGCACCACAGCGCCCCCTATAATTTAGGGGGGGGGAAGCGCTTTAATACCTCTGTAACTTAAAAAACATGCGACCGAATTAAATAAAAAACAATTTTCCAGCAGATAACCGCGTGGTGATTAAGGCGGTGCAAAAATCGTGGCGCTACGGTTCACCGTTTTGACGAAATCAGAGAAACCGCTGTTACGCGCATACATATATATATAACACAAGATCTGAGTTTTAGTAGTATATAGATATATATGTGTGGTTGTCAATGGGACATTACAGTGTACTGGCGCCGCGGTAGATAAAAGCCCATGGAGTATAAAGGGCGGAGTGTGAAGATTCACACTCACCATCTACATCCCACAATAAATTATTAGTAAATAATTCCTAGATCTATTCAGTCTTCAGATAACCTCCGGCTTCAAAGTCACTGAGTTTGTAAGTACTCCCAATGAATAAAATGCTGCTGTGCCATGAGACAAGGAAACCACAAAACACTGGGATGGAATAGAGGAGGTTGCAGCTCTTTTCAGTGGCTCTTGGGGGGGGGGGGGGGGGGGGGGGTTGAGGCGGGGTGGCTGTTAACGGTGCCCCACTGAAGGGGGCTGACCACATGTGGGTGCAAGTCCAGATGCTGGAATCACCAGCCAAACACAAACCTCCCCCCACAGATGCCGCCTGACCTGTTGAGTTACTCCAGCACTTTGTGTTTTGCACCTCGTGAAAAGTCACCAAAGTTTAACCCCCACGCGCATTTCTTACACACCAGCCCGCAATTAAATGTTGTTAATCAATAAAGAGACGAGACGCAGAGAACTAGGGTGGAATAAGAAGGTCTGATGAAGGGTCTCGACCCGAAACGTCACCCATTTCTTCAATTCATAGATGTTGCCTGGCCCGCTGAGTTATCCTAGCATTTTGTGTCTATCTTTGGAATAAAACACAGCTCTTTACAGTGGCTCTTAAAAGGGCCTTTGTTGGGCTGAGGGAGGGAGGGTTTCGGCTCTCCCACGCTCATGTAGCGAGAAGTCTCTGTGCACGATCCCGCTACGTGTGGGTGATCAAGTCTACCCCGCCATCCAACCATGGCAGATTTATGTCTCAACCCCATTCTCCTGCCTTCGCCCCGTAACCCCTAACACCCGCACTAATCAATTTTGTTTAAAGTCGCCAAGACTCTACCACACGCGTATTTCCTACACGCAATTAAATATTGACTTAAAGAAAGAGAAAACAATCGGAGCACTCGGGTTGAGTAAAAGGTCGTCGAAGCTCTTTCCAGTGGCCCTTAAAAGGGCAATTGTGGGAGAGGAGGAAGTGAGGGAGAGGAGATTCAAGAGAGAGCTCTTAAGGATAGCGGAGTCAGGGGGTATGGGGAGAAGGCAGGAACGGGGTACTGATTGTGAATGATCAGCCATGATCACATTGAACAATCTGAAGAAGGGTCTCGACCCGAAACGTCACCCATTCCTTCTCTCCCGAGATGCCGCCTGACCTGCTGAGTTACTCCAGCATTTTGCGAATAAATACCTTCGATTTGTACCAGCATCTGCAGTTATTTTCTTATACACATTGAATGGTGGGGCCTACTCCTGCACCTGTTGTCTATTGAGATGTGAGGGAGTGTGAGAGAGGGAGAGGGGTGCGGGAGGGAGGGAGGCTGCCTGTCCAAGGTGACCCTCTGGGCCGAGCTGACCACGGGTTGATGCCCTCAACGGGTACGTGTCGCCCGTCTCCTCCGGGATGGTGGCGGCCAGGCTTCGGTCTGTGTCCCGGTGTGTCGGGGGGCGGGCAGGTCGGTAGATTGCTGGCGACGCCGGGGAGTTGGACACACAAGCAGCCAGCTTGCGCTTGGCCGCTTTCCCTCCGAGTCTGCCAGCCCGGCGGCCGCTCTGCCTTTTATACGCAGCGAAGTCGATCTCTCGCCGCCGATTGGACGACGACCTCTGGCCCAATCACGCTGATGCCGGGATCTACCGACACACCAGAGTTGACAGACTGAGGCAAATTGTCCCACTTGGAAAAACCCGCCAATTTCAGAGCAAGCAAGGGAATTGATTTTTACTCCAAAAGCTGGAGTAACTCAACGGGACAGGCAGTATAAGAAAATAACTGCAGATGCTGGTACAAATCGAAGGTATTTATTCACAAAATGCTGGAGTAACTCAGCAGGCCAGGCAGCATCTCAGGAGAAAAGGAATGGGTGACGTTGAAGAAGGGTCTCGACCCGAAACGTCACCCATTCCTTCTCTCCTGAGATGCTGCCTGACCTGCTGAGTTACTCCAGCTTTTTGTGTCTATCTTCGGTTTAAACCAACATCTGCAGTTTACTTCCTACACAAGAGAATTGATTAGATGATCAGTTGCTGGAGCCATTATAGTTCCTCATGTAGCCCGCAAGAAGCTAGTGGCATTCTAGTCCATTATCATTGACACTAATAACGGACAGTTATAAAGGCTATAATGTACATTATAGTTCATTGCAGTCCATTACAGCCATTATAGTCAAGAAGCTGGTTATCAGGTGAAAAGTGGTCTTAGTGTAACACAGGCTTGGCTCATATCCACCGTTCCACCCATAGTAGATAGAGATGAAGTGGAGACAGTAGCTCACCTCTACAGACTGTGTGTATTTACAAAGAAGGCCTGGAGAACCCTCAAAGGTCTGGAGAAAGCAAACTCAATGTATTTCAAGAGGACTTGTATACAAAAACAGGGATGTAATGTTGAGGCTCTTCAAGGTGCTGGTAAGGCAGCATTTGGAATATTGTGAGCAATTTTGGGCACCATATCTATGGAAGGATGTGGTGGCTCTGGAGAGGGTTCAGAGGAGGTTTACAAGAATGATCCCAGGAATGAGTAGATTAACCTCTAATGAGCATTTGTCGGCACTGGGCTTGTACTCGCTGGAGTTTAGATGAACGAGAGGGGACATCATTGAAACATACAGAATAGTGAAAGGCTTGGATAGAGTGGATGTGGCGAGGATGTTTCCGTTAGTGCGAGAGTCTAGGACTAGAGGTCATAGCCTCAGAATTAAAGAACGTTCTTTTAGGAAGGAGATGAGGAGAAATTTCTTTAGTCAGAGGGTGGTGAATCTGTGCAATTCTTTGCCACAGAAGACTGTAGAGGCCAAGTCAGATAATATTTTTAAGGCAGAGATAGATAGATTCTTGATTAGTACGGGTGTCAGAGGTTGAAAGGCTGGAGCGATTGGGCTTGTATACACTGGAATTTAGAAGGATGAGGGGGGATCTTATTGAAACATATAAGATAATTAGGGGATTGGACACATTAGAGGCAGGAAACATGTTCCCAATGTTGGGGGAGTCCAGAACAAGGGGCCACAGTTTAAGAATAAGGGGTAGGCCATTTAGAACGGAGATGAGGAAGAACTTTTTCAGTCAGAGAGTGGTGAAGGTGTGGAATTCTCTGCCTCAGAAGGCAGTGGAGGCCAGTTCGTTGGATGCTTTCAAGAGAGAGCTGGATAGAGCTCATAAGGATAGCGGAGTGAGGGGGTATGGTGAGAAGGCAGGAACGGGGTACTGATTGAGAGCGATCAGCCATGATCGCATTGAATGGCGGTGCTGGCTCGAAGGGCTGAATGGCCTACTCCTGCACCTATTGTCTATTGTTATGGGGAGAAGGAAGGAGAATGGGGTTAGGAGGGAATGATAGATCAGCCATGATTGAATGGCGGAGTAGACATAATGGGCTAATTCTACTCCTATTCCTTATGACCTTATGAGAATGATGTAACTGTCTTACCACAGTTCATGCTGAGTTATGGAAAATTCTCTGATCTACTTGGTGTTCTCAGGGATACATGCGTGGATGGATATTGTGCTGCTGGAAGATCAACAACTCGGTGAAAGATGTACTTGGTCGTCCCAAGATATATTGGTCTTCCAATACGATGACATGCCATTGCGGGAATGCTGCCAACAGGCACATTGCTGGCAACAGCAGTACATGGTGAAGGACATGCTGAAGCTTGGTGCTCCCAATGCAAATGCATTGAGGGGAAGGATTGCAATCTAAGGTCCTTCTATCACCAGACATTGAGGGGCTAGGTCCAGCATGTAAGAAGCTGAAAGTTTGTGTTATTCTCCCACAGTCCCAGGGAGCCACATAGGTGTCAATAGTACGATATACATAAAAATGTACTGATCATCTGTATAACCAATAACGCTGTGTTTGCAGTGAATAATGTTACGAATGTAAACAGCTATGCACTGGGCTTTTTTGTACACAAACACACACACACACACACACATACATATATATATACACACACACACACAAACACATGCACACATATATATTTCTGTTAAGTTACTACAGCATTTTGTGGCTACCTTCGATTTAAACCAGCACCTGCAGTTTTCATCCATAAATATATCCTATATCCATATCCTTTTACTTTATTCACAATTATATATATATATGATTGTGAATAAAGTAAAAGGATATAGCCCATATCCCTCTAATCTATCCTAGTACCTGCCTAAATGTTTCTTAAATGCCACATTATATATTTTTGTATGGAGATGAGGGGGAATTTATATCTTTTTGTATGGAGATGAGGGGGAATTTCTTTAGCCAGAGGGAACCTGTGGAATTCATTTCCACAGACGGCGGTAGAGACCAAGACATTGGGTATCTTTAAAGCAGAGATTGGTCGATTCTTGATTAGGAAAGGTTCCAATGGTTGGTGGGGGGGGGGGGGGGCATGAGAATGGGGTTGAGAGGAAAAATAGATCTGCCATGTTAGAATGTCAGAGGAGTGTCGACAGGCTGAATGCCCTAATTCTGCTCCTATGTTTTATTGTCTTATAGAGGATATGGAGAAGATTGTGTAGGAAGGAACCACGCATGCTGGTTAACACCAAAGGGAGACACAAAATCCTGGAGTAATAGGTGATGTTTCGGGTCGAGACCCTTCTTCAGAAGAAAGTCTCGACCTGAAACGTTACCCATTTCATTTCTCCTGAGATGCTGCCTGACCCGCTGAGTTACTCCAGCATTTTGTATCTATCTTTGGAGAAGATTGTCACGGATTACAGTGCGGATACTTGTCATTGGATGCTTTGACTTTGCAAGGGTCTCACCAACCAGAGAGCAGAGGCACAAATTATGTCACCGGCATCCAATCGTAAACTGAACATTCAGCCATCCTGCATTAGCATGAGCCGGCGGACGCTGCCTATATAAATCAGGAACGGCGACGTAATGCGTTTTGTGCCTTTGCCCGTCGAATATTAAAATGCCTGAAGAGAAGAAAGTGGTTTCGAAGAAAGGCGCAAAGAAAACGCTAAATAAGGCTCCGGCCAAAGGTACCAAGAAGCGGAGGAAGGCGAGGAAGGAGAGTTACTCCATCTACATCTACAAGGTGATGAAGCAGGTCCACCCAGACACCGGCATCTCCTCCAAGGCCATGAGCATCATGAACTCGTTTGTGAACGATATTTTCGACCGCATCGCCGGCGAGGCTTCGCGCCTGGCCCATTATAACAAGAGGTTGACCATTAGTTCCCGGGAGATCCAGACCGCCGTGCGTCTACTCCTGCCCGGGGAGCTGGCCAAGCATGCCGTGTCCGAAGGAACAAAGGCCGTGACCAAGTACACCAGCTCTAAGTAAACGTCCGGCGCAACGTATCGGGGGAAGAGGGGGAAAAAAAACCCTCTCAAAAACAAAGGCTCTTCTAAGAGCCACCCACATCTCCATAGTAGCTGAGCCTACGTTGCTGTACTGCGTGTATACCTTTTTGTAACAAATGAAGGATCTCGCTGAATCGTTCTGCGCCCAGTTCATTCCCCCTTTCGCCCTCTGAAGTGGACACTTTTTGTAAAAGGCGGCTTTATTGATCTGTGGTGTGTCGTGTTCTTGTCCGTGCCCAATAAAGCGGAATGTTGTTTTCAATTAATTATGCGTAAGTGCAGTTTTTAGTCGAGCAGCAGAGAAACGGGAGCGTGAAACTGACTGTCAAACACACCTTTTGTGTGACATTGCCTGTCAAACACAAATCTTTTGTGTGACATTGCCTTTCCATCTCAAACGCCTCTTTCCACCAACCTATATTTAGGGACACAGTAGACAGCCACACAGATGTAAGCCATCGTTATTATGGACCTCTTTACAACTGATTTTGGTTGTGGCGGATGGACCTTACGACCTCCATCAGGGCAGGCTGTTCATGCCAATTCCAGCCCACACTGCCACCCAGGCGGCTGCCATTGTCAGACCTACTGACCTTTACCACCAGCCTGCCCCTCCTCTTTGACCACTTCTAGGCCAGACCTACCACCCTTCACTGCCAATGCCAGCCCACACTTCTCCCATCTGCTTCCAGGCTGGACACTGCCACCATCCCCACCCCTCAGCTTCCTCAGACACTTCCAGGTCACATAGGCCATCGCCGCCACTGACCTTTACCCAAGGACCGCGACCATTGACTCTGCCGATCCTCGCCTCTTCCCCGGCCACCAGCTGGCCGGGGCCGTCAACTTAGCTGGGTTCCAGGCCCAGTTCCAGACCGAGAGTCTGAGGAAGGGTCTTGACCCAAAACATCACCTACCCATGTTCTCCAGAGATGCTGTTACTCCAGCACTTTGTGTCTTCTTTTGTATTAACCAGGTTTCTGCAGTTCTTTGTTTCTGCTACTTGTGCAATGATACTCTATTACTCAGTAATCACTTACTTGGTTATAACAGACAAACAGTTATAACAGACATTATTCGCTCCCCCTCCCCACCTATGGTCCATCATAATGAGGGTTTTGTATGCGAGAGGGAGCCAAGTCGGTCAAAGGGAGAAGATGCAAACTCCACACAAGATGTTCCATAACATCGTTCGCGGAATGTGGGTACCTCAACAGTTCACTGGCCATCTTAACTACCGTCAACCTCCCTCAGTACCAACAGGTCCCATCCACGTCACCTTGCCTTCATGTGGGTACCTCAACAGTTCACTGGTCATCTTAACTACCCTCAACCTGCCTCAGTACCAACAGGTCCCATCCACGTCACCTTGCCTTCCCGGGAGCCCAGAATAACCAATGTGCTTTCTTTCTGTCAATGGTTGAGTTTGAATGTCCCAATCAGAGAACATAACAATTGCTACATCTGACAAGTTATACACACATCTGGTTAACTTTGCCAACACTGGGAATACTCATCTATATCAATTCCTTCGCCTATTGTTGCACGGTGCTTTTCTAAACACTATAAAGTGAGAGTTCTGCCTCCATTACCACCCATCATTCACTTCTGTGTCTTCTAGATAAAACACCTGTGTCTTTTAAACTCTAGATAAAAATATTCTTGCAGTCATAGATCATAGTGAAACAACAGAGGCAGGCCCTGTGGCCCATCATGCCTTTGGTACCATACCAATTTACATTAATCTAATTTACCTGTAATTAGTCCATTCCCTTCTTTGCCTTGGTGATCACTTGCTCCAGACTTTTTTCTCGAGACCCCTCAAAATTGATCCAAGATAAAAAGGTATATGTAGTGTAAAACAGCAAGGTGAAGGAAGGAACTGCAGATGCTGGTTTACACCGTAGATAGA
The DNA here is from genome assembly GCF_053455715.1 of Rhinoraja longicauda. Lineage (NCBI taxonomy): Eukaryota > Metazoa > Chordata > Chondrichthyes > Rajiformes > Arhynchobatidae > Rhinoraja > Rhinoraja longicauda. The sequence goes on from NC_135988.1 coordinate 13,906,533, forward strand.
CACAAAATGCTGGAGTAACTCAGCGGGACAGGCAGCATCTCGGGTGAGAAGGAATGGGTGACGTTTCGGATCTTGCCCCATCATCAGACTCCTTTTGGTCCTCTCTCCAGAGATGGTGCCAATCCCACTGAGTTACTCCAGTATTTTGTGTCTATATCGACGGGCCGATTTTAGCCACAACACAGATGCAGATGAATTGTCACAAATATCACCCAGTAATCAGCAAATAAATTATCACCGATAGTCTCAATCCTGGAGACTGAAAGAATAACACTTTAAATGCAGTCACTGTCAGCGATCCCCCCCCCCCCCCCCCCCAAGCCTTGAAATTGATCTCATTCACAGGTCTTATTATTTAATTGAATTCTTGGTCGACTGACACATCTAATCCTTTGTGCTCTGTTGGCATTGCCACAATGATACGATTAAAGAGTATCATAAAAAAAGATGTATAAGAAAATAACTGCAAATGCTGGTACAAATCGATTTATTCGCAAAATGCTGGAGTAACTCAGCAGGTCAGGCAGCATCTCGGGAGAGAAGGAATGGGTGACGTTTCGGGTCTAAAGAAGGGTCTCGACCCGAAACGTCACCCATTCCTTCTCTCTCGAGATGCTGCCTGACCTGCTGAGTTACTCCAGCATTTTGTGAATAAATCATAAAAAAAGATAATCCCAATATAAATTAAATATCACTCCAAAAATCAAATGCCCAGATTCAAGTACACACTTGCAATCTTTAAAGTGTAGACTGAAATGAAAGTTTAATATACAATTGAATAATACAGTATCAATCCCAGCAGTAAGCTGACACAGTACATAATCACAATACTTCCTATATGAAAGGCCGACACAGTATCAATGCCTATTGTGTACAAAGATATAAAATTTACGTGCCTTATCAGCTGAATGATACAATATAACAATCTCCATCTTATACACTGTGCTACCACTCAGTGACACAACTTGCACACTTTGAGATGCAAATATATCCCATGATCTCTAGTATGTGCACGAAAATCAATTAAACATTAATTAAAATCTTACATTACACAGCTTAAAATATATAGTATACACTGCAATAATGATTATCCAAAGACAAAATTGACACAATTCAGTGTAATAGTTTTAATACATCTTAGTGTTCCCAATGATAGGAAATAATTACGATTTTACAGGGCACACACATCAAACTACTGACCCAAACCCTTGAACAGTGACAGATTAAAAGGTCAATTTCATTGTGTCTATAGATTATGAAAGATATAGACAAGTTAACAAACTGAAAAAGGGCTGTCAAATACCAGTTCCATTTGAATACACAGTATTAAAATGAAAGGTTCAAAAACTCAAAACATCATGAGAATATATTCCAGCATCATTCTCAAATACAGTCTCAGATACACAAAGAAAACGGAAATAATGTTAAATATACCACAGAAACCTATTGTCCTATGGCAGTTTCATGTTCTACAACCTCCTCACATCATGTAGTAACAAGGAACTGCAGATGCCGATTAATACACAGAAGGACACAAAGTGCTGGAGTAATTCAGCAGGTCAGGCAGCATCTCTGGAGAACATGGATGGATAGATGACTTTTCATATTAAGACCCTTCTTCAGTCCAGAAGGGTCTCAACACAAAAGATCATCCATCCATGTTCTCCAGAGATGCTGCCTGACTTGCTGTTACTCCAGCACTTTGTATTCTCACATCATACTTCTTTATACCCATTCTAAAACATGCACACGATATTAGTAAAAAGGTACAATCTAACTCGGCAGCATTGTGCCTTAAGGTATGTTTCAATCCCAAGAAGCAAATGGAAGGAGACATTCATCTCTTTGGGGACATCCGAGATTGGTGTAAATCGGCTTCACTACTCTGGAGGAGAATTTTCAGACAGGCAATAAACCAGGGATATAGATGCAAGGAACTGCATATGCTGGTTTACGAAACAAAGACACAAGGTGCTGAAGTAACTCATCGGGTTGGGTAGCATCTCTGGAGAACATGGATAGGTAATGTTTCAGGTCTGGACCCTTCTTCAGACTGATGTTGGGGGAGGGCTGGAAAGAAAGCTGGAAGAGAGGATGGTCACAAAGCCTGGCTGGTGTTATGTTGATACATGTGAGGGTTTGGGGGCGTGGTGACAGTCAGATGGTGGACAAAGGTTAGAGATGAATAGACTATGTGGGAGACAAAGGGATCGACCAATATATAAACCAAGGAGATCCAGAGCTCCCAACGATAATCATGGAATCTGCCCAATATACCATTGTAAGGGGGACAGGTGATAAACAAATACAATGGCCTCGAGTAAAATTCCACAATGTTTTTGCAAAACACTCAAAAAGACACAATGTTTATGTTTTCAAAAACACACTCACCTACAACCACTCTGAATAAAGCTACACAGACTTATTTCTCTAGAATGTTTCACTGCTTTAATGTACGAGAGGGCCAATCTTCACAAATTCATGTTCAATGCTCAAGCTAAAACAATAATTTCATCCGTCAGCTTTTGGAAGTTGAAACAAACAGAATGGTTTTTTTTCAAATAAATCTTTTGAAAATAAGTTGTAATAATTTGACATGACAGGAATTTGTGTGATTAAATATCTTCAAAATCTTTGCTGATAATTTCGTGTCCTTTAATAATACCAATAATTTGTTCTCACGTATTGTTCAAGCTACTGAATCCAACACATCGACAGGAACAAGCAGATAGAAGGAACTGGAGATGATGTAACACAAAAAAAAGTCACTAAGTGCTGAAATGGACAAAACAATAATTTCCTAGGCTCTTTAAAGGAATGCTACCCTGAAACACCAATGCTGCTTATGGGATGAATCTGTGTGTAGCCTTTGACTGGGTTCTTACTGCTCGAGTCTTCAAAGGCTTCACAACCCTTAACTGAGTGCGGTTGTTAAGAAAGTGGAATTGATGTGGTCATTCCATGTTGGACGGAAGAAGAGGGGGAGCAGGGTAGGTGGCAGTTAAACTACAGCACAACACAATAGACAATAGGTGCAGGAGGAGGCCATTCGGCCCTTCGAGTCAGCACCGACATTCAATGTGATCATGGCTGATCATTCTCAATCAGTACCCCGTTCCTGCCTTCTCCCCATACCCCCTGACTCCGCTATCCTTAAGAGCTCTATCTAGCTCTCTCTTGAATGCATTCAGAGAATTGGCCTCCACTGCCTTCTGAGGCAGAGAATTCCACAGATTCACAACTCTCTGACTGAAAAAGTTTTTCCTCATCTCAGTTCTAAATGGCCTACCCCTTATTCTTAAACTGTGGCCCCTTGTTCTGGACTCCCCCAACATTGGGAACATGTTTCCTGCCTCTAACGTGTCCAACCCCTTAATAATCTTATACATTTCGATAAGATCTCCTCTCATCCTTCTAAATTCCAGTGTATACAGCAGTAGGATGGAGTCCGTACCTTATTGACAAGGTTTGTAAATACATTGCTATATTTCATAGTAACCTAAACGTAATTAGCTTAGGTTCAGTGCTGTTTCTGAACCTGTCGGAGCTCTGTAATATCCTGCAGTGATCACACAACACACTGGATCACTTAACCAATAATTGCTTCCACCTTATGAGTATAACATCACCCTCACTTTAAGCATTGTCTAATCTTTCTGAACAATGGCATGACAGTGTGAAAGACGGAACTGCAGATGCTGGTTTACACAAAATGCTCGAGTAACTCAGCGGGTCAGGCAGCATCTCTGGAGAGAAGGAATGGGTGACGTTTCGGGTCTTGCCCCATCATCAGACTCCTTCGGTCTTGATCCAAAACGTCACCTATTCCTTCTCTCCGGAGATGCTGCCTGACCCAGTTACTCCAGCATTTTGTGTCTATCAATGGCTTAACAGTATCAGTTTGCCAAATGTACCTATTAATTTTACATTTCCCTGGGAGCAACATGACTGAATACACCCAGAAAATAGAGTCTCTGAATGCACGTATTTCTTGCTCTGCTGATCAATCATCATAACCAGTACTTTAAGAATATCGTGGGATATTTACTGGATGCTACTATGATGCACCAGTCTTCCATCTGAGGCCCCTTACCTCATCAATTCTTTAGTGATTACTTAGGTAGAGGCTGGGTATTTCAGAACCAGATCATTGAGGGCCATAGGCATGCACAGCTTCGAAACAGGCCAATTTGGTCGATTTTGTCTATGCTGACAAGGTTGGCATAATGGGCTTGTCAATTTGCCTGCATTTTGCCCATAGCTCTCCAAACCCTTGCTATCCATATATCTGACCATACCCTTTATCTTCTAACCCCATGGTTTTTCTGGGTGGGAAAACAAAAGTATTTAGCTGAATGTGCATCTAATCAGATGCAAGGTTTCTCAGACCCAAATAAATGTACAGGTACATTCTATTAAGAAATAGTTGTTCCAAGGACACAAGATCCAAATGCAGTTCAACAATGTTAAGAGGCCATCATATTGTCTGAAGTGCTATTCAATGTTGACAAATGAAAAGTAATCTTGAAATTTCAGAGTTAAATGATGAAAGAAAAATCAGTAAAGATTCCCCAAAAATGTCTTTAGAAGAAAATATATATATAGCAAAGGACCGCAGTGGCAAACACATGCAAAAAAAAAAAATAATAAGCCTAGTGATCCCAGATGCTATGAGGCAGACAAATATAATTAGAAGCTTTCAGATATATTCGTTTTTTGTTCGGCAAAAAATCCATACTCACCAGAACTTGGAAGAATAACAGGCGATTTCAAGGAAACATAAGCTTCGGAGATGGATGACAGCATAAATGCTAAGAAGCCAAGTCTTTGAGAGTCCAGAATTAGGTAGGACATTGTCCAAGCATAACAGTTCCACCAGTCAGTACGGAGATGAACAGCAATATTATTATTCTGAACGTTGTGAATCTTTGAATTTCCCTTTCCTGGGCTGTGTACACTCAATCATTGAGTGTATCCAGCTACGTTTTGAATGCTTAAGGTAATCGATATGAAGATCAGGCGGAAATGTGGATGACACACAATCATCTATATCCCTACCATGCAAGATTGAAGAGGCCATGTCGCCAACTCCGGCTCCTATTTCTTACATTGCTACAATTAAGCAGACCATTGGAATGTTGAGGTAATGGTTTGGAGCAGGAGAACGGGAGAGAGAACAAAAGCAAGGTTTCAAATAGGGTACTCTAAAGCCAATGTAGCATTCCTCTGATGTGGTGCTCAGAACTACTTAAAATATTTCAGGAGCAGTACAATCCAGACTTTAAAGCATAATTGGCCATTTTTAAATATAAAAGCATCATTGCTTTCATCATATCATATCATATCATATATATACAGCGCGGAAACAGGCCTTTTCGGCCCACCAAGTCCGCGCCGCCCAGCGATCCCCGCACACTAACACTATTAACACTATCCTACACACACTAGGGACAATTTTTACATTTACCCAGCCAATTAACCTACATACCTGTACGTCTTTGGAGTCTTTGATTTTAGCTTTAAATCTTTTTATGACACGTTAGAGGCAGGAAACATGTTCCCAATGTTGGGGGAGTCCAGAACAAGGGGCCACAGTTTAAGAATAAGGGGTAGGCCATTTAGAACTGAGATGAGGAAAAACTTTTTCAGTCAGAGAGTTGTGAATCTGTGGAATTCTCTGCCTCAGAAGGCAGTGGAGGCCAATTCTCTGAATGCATTCAAGAGAGAGCTGGATAGAGCTCTTAAGGATAGCGGAGTCAGGGGGTATGAGGAGAAGGCAGGAACGGGGTACTGATTGAGAATGATCAGCCATGATCACATTGAATGGCGGTGCTGGCTCGAAGGGCCGAATGGCCTCCTCCTGCACCTATTGTCTATTGTCTATGACCTTTATGTTCCCCACCTACACTGCCTGCTAAGTCTCTTTCAATCATCATGAATTTTCCAGCCGTATGTCATGTAGAATTTACAGCAAACTTTGACACAAAGTGCTAGAGCAACGTCCGTAGGTTCATAAGTGATAGAAGCATAATGAGGCCATTTGGCCCATTAAGTCTACTCCGCCATTCAATCAACCCCATTCTCCTGCCGCTCCTCCTCAACCCCATTCTCCTGCCTTCTCCCCATAACCCCTGACACCCATACTAATCAAAGTGCTGTCTGATCAAAGTCTGGCAACATCCCCAGAGTACAAAAAAAGCACAAAGTCAGGCAGGTCAGGCAGCCTTTCTGGAGTACAAAGAAAAGACACAAAGTACTGGAGTAACTCAGAGGCTCAGCAAATTCTATATGTTTTTACAGCAATCTATGGTTTTTGAAACATATAATATTATTAAGGGATTGGACACGCTAGAGGCGTGTTCCCAATGTTGGGGGAGTCCAGAACCAGGGGCCACAGTTTAAGAATAAGGGGTAGGCCATTTAGAACGGAGATGAGGAAAAGCTTTTTCACTCAGAAAGTTGTAAATCTGTGGAATTCTCTGCCTCAGAAGGCAGTGGAGGCCAATTCTCTGAATGCATTCAAGAGAGAGCTAGATAGAGCTCTTAAGGACAGCAGAGTCAGGGGGTATGGAGAGAAGGCAGGAACGGGGTACTGATTGAGAATGATCAGCCATGATCACATTGAATGGCGGTGCTGGCACAAAGGGCTGCCACCCCGGCCACCGTCTGTTTGTTCATCTGCCCTCTGGTCGACGTTTCAGGTCGATCAAATCCCGAACAAACAGACTTAAGAACAGTTTTTACCCCAGGGCCATACGAGAACTGAACACTACCTTTGCACTAGGCAACACCGTTAAAAAATCTTGTACTTAATATAATTGTATTTAATTGTATTTATGTATTTATTTGTTTTTGCATTTATTGCATATATGTTTGTACGCACCGTCAGGATTGGCTATTTTTTAATTTCGTTGTACTCGTTGCAATGACAATAAATGAATATTATTATTATTATTATTATGTCCTACTCCTGCAACTATTGTCTGTTGGTTGCAAAGTGAATTACCTACATTAAAATAAATGGGCAATAAACTGAGAAGATAATCTAACCATTAAAATATTTTAATTTTATACATTTTTACTGCTTACAAAGCCCCCTATTTTTTAATCGCCTAATGAGAGATGCATCAATGATGTGAAAAATGGAGTAGAGATAGAGCAGCAAACTGTCCTAGTATCAGATCTTCCTAAACAATTAACAAAACAGCTCTTTGTCTGAAGTGCTTCATCTTCTAACTGTCGGATTGCTGGCGAGAGATTTAAACCTTTTGATATTAAAATTATGAGTTCCCGATCTTAAATAAAGTGAAGCAAGACTCATGAGACTGTGACTGTCAGGGCCAAGTTAACCCAGGAATCATAGAGTCATATAGTATGAAAACAGGCTCTTCAGCTCATCATATCCATGCCAACCAAGCACCCCTCCATTCTTTTATCACAGGATGGATTGAAGAAATCTAATGGGGAAAGCCTACATTAACTGGGAAGAATTCAATAACAATGAAAGGAATGGGCTGCAGATACAAAATAACGTTTACAGCCAAACAATCAATGCAAAATTCCAAATTGGCTATTGAAAAATGGATTTCGACTTGATCAAAATCAGGGAACATGTTGGTAAAGACAGCATCCCTGGAGAGAAGGAATGTCTCCAGAGATGCTGCCTGTCCCTGTTACTCCCTTTGTGTCTATCTTCGGTTTAAACCAGCATCTGCAGTTCCTTCCTACGCATGTTGGTAAAGGACCACGATCGAAACACGAGAACACTTTTGCCTGCCTATGAAAGATGTCGTTTCAAAGACATGCTAATAATTGGAGAAAAAATGTAAATGTTGAGACGTGCAGGACCATAAGAACTGAGAATAGAAATAGACTATTTACAGGTCAACTAGAGCAGTGGAACTTCAAACAAAAACGTTTCCAGCTATTTCTCACAATCACAAGGCTCGTTTGTTCAAAGAGATGATTCCATAAAAAGGAACTAATCACTCTTTTGTTCCCCAGTTGTCCTTGTCAGGCAAGAACATTACATAAATTGCGATAGATTGGGAAATGTTGATATACAAAGGGATCTGAATGTCCTTGTACACCGGTTTATGAAAGCAAATATGATTAAGGATGCAAATGTAACATTAACTTTTATTGCAATAGTTTTGAATGCAAAATCTGGGATGAATTGTAACAAGTATCCAGGGCATTAGTAATACCACTCTCGAGTACTGGTGTAGATTTGGATTGGAAAAGACATAGAAAAAATGCAACAAACTGATTTAAGGGTTGGCAGTAGTGGCTAGTGAGGATGAGTTGACCAGTACTCAACCAAAGTTCCGAAATATAATCTCATTCAAACTCACAAGGGCTCAACAGACTAGATACAAGAAAGATGTTTTTCCCAGGTTGGGTGGTCTGGAACCACAGGTCAGTCTCAGGACATGGGGCAAGCTTTTTAGGACAGAGAACGGACACATAATGCTGGAGTAACTCAGCAGGAAAGGCAGCATCTCTGGAGAGAAGGAATGGGTGACATTTCTAGTTGAGACCATTCTTCAGACTGAGAGTCAGGGGAGAGAGAAACTAGAGATATGGAAGGGTAAGGTGTGAAGATGTCAGATCAAAGAAGACGCTGTTCAAGGAAATGTACAATGGCTCATTGTTGGCAGAGGAGAAGGTGACAACGATGCATTCAAACAGTAAATTTAATCAGGACCGGAACTAGTCAGAGAACTAGGGTGGGCGTGGGACGGAGAGAGAGAGAAAGAGAGAGAGAAAGCAAGGGTTAGTTGAAGTTAGAGAAAACTAGACTGAGAGAAATCTGAAAATTTGGACAGATATGAGGAGGGGTTTTTTGACAATAGGATTCACTAACACTGTAGACAATGGAAGCTAAGCCATTGAACATACAAGGTGGTGATAAGCAGATATCTAGACACAAAGCATCAAATAGGAACAAGAATATGGTAGCGATCATTTTGAATGGTGGGATGGCCTCAAAGGGCAGAATGGCCTTCTCCTATGTAACTACTGATAAAATAGTTGTCTGAATGTCAACCAGATTAGTAGACGGCAAACTATTGTGTGTCATGTGCTTCCTGGCCTTTCATACCCGAATTATGGATAGTAAACTCCTGCCCATTAATAGTCCTGTAAAGCATGTTCAATGGTCATTCAACATTCCAATAATACTTCCATCCAATAATACTTCCATCCAATAATACTTCCATCCAATAATACTTCCATCCAATAATACTTCCATCCAATAATACTTCCATCCAATAATACTTCCATCCACTGATGTCTGATGCTCAAGATTGTAGCACCATAGTTAAAAGCCGCCCAAAAACATTAGACTTGAAAATAATGTAATACCTTATTGCTTATGCAACTAGCAGTAGACCCACTCATTTTACCTTTATCAAGTCCTCTAGCTGCTCCAACTCGAGACTCCTTTGTGGCTTTGGTCAAGGGCTGGCAGTTACTGTAGCTCTGTCAGGGGGTGGAAAATGCTCACGGGCGCCGGTCCCGTGGAGCTTGAGGGGATCTGATCGCCGACTGCAGATTCACTGGTGCTGCTGCAGGAGCAGCTGGGGCTTGAGAGGATGGCGTGGGAACAGACGCGCTGTTATCCTGAGAGAGACCAGCAAGAGCCACTCCAGCTGGCTCACTCAGATGAGGCCGCGACTCAATACTGCCACTGACCTGTGGCACAGCAGACTGAAGGAGGTCGGAGACGTGACTGAAGCCCCTATCAATGCGCCCACCCAGCCTTTCTAAACTAGTGGATATGGTGCAAGCAAGAGCCTGAATAGCACCGGTTTGAGCCTCAATCAATGAAGCCAGTGTGGGTGCCACAGGCTCCTGGACAGAGGGCTTCATTGCTGCATCCATAGAGTTGGCAACACGATCCATGGTAGACTGGAGAGTAGTGATGCCTTTGGCCACAACACCACAAAATATGGAAGCAGACTCTTCTACACTCTCAGACAGGGTGAGGCAACTCTTGGGTAGACTGTCCAAAGCTTTGAGCAACTGATGATGTTCATGGAAAAGCTTTCTTCTAAAGGCAGGGCCGGTTAAATCTGCATCATTGTCCTCTTCGACATAGCTGGGACCAGAGGTTGCCCTTGAGTCATCTGTCTCCTGCACAGTCCTTTCCACAATAGCCGGCTCCTGTTCATTACTGCCGAATAATTCATTGTGTGTCGATCCATTCAGTTGAGCATCCATGTCACTGGAGATGTTCATGTCAGTGGTGATGTACTGGAATGACGGAGCTGGTGACTGTGTATCTTCTGTAAAATCTCCCCGCTCCATCTCCTGCCCCATAAAGCCGAGGTAATGAGTCAGATCTGTAAAAAGGGAGAGGGACAAGAGTTAGGGAGCCCTGGGATGGTCACGTAGGAGAAGGGAAAGACATTGTGGCCTTCCATCACAGTGAGGAGAGGACTGGAGGAGACTCACTGTGATGGATGTTTCTTTGATGGATGTTTCTTTTTTGTGTGTTTTTGGGGTTGGGTGGTTTGAGTGCCTGTTTGATGCTTTTATTGTTGGACTGTGTTTTTGGGGGTTTTGGGGTGTGTGATTTGAATGCCTATTTAATGCTTCTATTGTTGGACTGTGTTTTGGGGTGTTTTTGGGGTTGGGTAATTTGGGTGCCTGTTTAGTGCTTTTATTGTTGGACTGTGGGTGATTGAATTAACATTTTGTTCAAGATGGCCGCGCCGTTGTGTTTGGCTGCCTGCCACTGTATGTTTCTTTTTTTTTCCTGGTCAGATGTGCAGCACTTTGGTCAACGTGGGTTGTTTTTAAATGTGCTATACAAATAAATTGACTTGACTTGACTTGACTTGACTAAACAGCACAAGAACAGCTCAAGGATGATAATGCTGCCTGCGTGATGACTTAAAACCGCAGATAAGAGAAATAGGAAGGCACCCTGTGGTACTTGGCCTCTAGCCTTGCCATTCTCGAGGTTTCTCCTGCTGTTTGGCCCAATGATGTCCAGGGCTTCCTGCTCCATCTGGGTGAGATCTAGAATGGAGGCTGGCCGTTCCTCGCAACTTGTTGTTTTCCTTCTTTTGTGTGCCAACTTCTCCTGCAGAAATAGTGGGAGTGAGTTAGTGTTTCATTGTTGCAACACATTACCCAGATGAGCGAACCAGGTGCATGCAGAAGGAATGAGTCCAGTTAACCGAGTGTACACCGACCGCTGTATCATATGCATGAAAAAAAAGCTTCCATTTATTTATTCTTCCATTTAAGCTTCCATTTCCATTTACTATCTTTAGGGTCATCTTTGCAGCCTGTTAACTGTTTCTGAAGTGGACCCACTGCAGGAAGCGGATGGCCAATTTACGTAGAGCATACGCAATAATGACAATGTGATAATGAATAGAAACAAGGAACTGCAGATGCTGCAAAAAAATAAAATAAATGCTGGAGTAACTCAGTGGGTCAGGCAGCATCTCTGGAGAACATGGATAGGCAATGTTTCGGGTCAGACGCTTCCTTAAGATAATAACTAGATCGCTTTTCTTCAAAGTGCTGTTAACCATAGCGGAAAAGAGAAAAGCTTCCAGTCATTACTCACATCGGTTCCAAAGCTTTGTCATCTTTAAGCTTGACTATATAAACAGATACCAGGCTGATTGCCCATTAAAAAAAACATTGAATGTATTTGAAATCATCAAAACCTCTCATTCTCTCATTCCCAGTTCTATGAAGGGTCTTTGACCAGAAACATTAATTCTGTTACTCATTCCACAGATGCTACCTGATTTGCTCTCCCCCCCCCCACCCCTTTAACACCTTTATCACTCCATCTGGCTTTACATTTCACTCCTACTCTGTCTAACACCCTTTAGTTTCCTTTTGATCTCTCGCCTTTGTCCACCCATCTGTCATTTAACCAACACTCCCTCTGCTGTAACTGCCTATAACATGCCAATCTTTGTTCGCCCCCCTCCACTTTCCAGCTTTCTCCCCACTTCCTTCATCAGTCTGTAGAAAGCTTCATACACAAAAGGTCATCTGTCCATTCCTTCCACAGATGGTGCCTGATCCGCCAAGGTAGTCCCGCAATTTGTGTTTCAATCAAAATTCCTGCATCTGCATTTCCTTTTGTCATCATTTTTCATCTTCACTATCAACACTGAAGTCATTTGTCTCAGAGTCTCTGCTGGCTCTCAGTGCAATCCCATTCCCCCACATATCCTTGCAACCTTCCTCTCTCACATGGCCATCAACTCCACCCAATGCTTTCATCACCTCCCTACACTTGCGGTAATTTAGTGACCAATTAAGCTGCCAATCTTTGGAGAATCACCCAAGAGAAACTGATCATAGGGATAACATGAATGTTCTTCACAAATAGCACCAGAGATCAGGAATGAACCTGTTTTGTTGCAGATATCAAAGGCATTATCTGTATATTACTGTCGTGCCCCTTCTGCAGTCCTTATCCCACAATACATCAAATCCAATTCACCCATCATTGTGTTTGACAATTCAAATACATGCTGGTTCAGTAAAATTTAACTTTTAAAAATCTCATCCTTATTTTCTTGGTGTCACTTCTTCCCGTTCTACAACCACTAAAATATCGAATCTACTATTCTTACACTCTTGTGCTTGAGTACAATTGTACTTATGCATAGAATGATTTTTACTGAACTGTCTGCAAAAAAAATGTCACTATGCTTAGACACATGTGACAATAAAGTACCACTGAATCTGCTCCCTTCCAATTCTGTCCTCTTAAGAATCCTTGAATTTATACATTTCACCAATTTGAGATAACAAGGTCTACTCACTTCCAGCGTTTTACTCCTTTTTAAGAATCTCCTTAAATCCCAATCCCTAGTCTAAACTTTTGCTCACCTAATTTAAGTTCTATTGGTAACCTACATTCACATTTTGTTTGATACTGATTCTCTGAGATATTCTGGGATGATTACTCTGTTAAAGATGCTCAAAGACAGATTTGAGAAGCTGTGAATGTTTTCTTCAAAGATGGAAGACCTGACAGAGGTGTATATAATGGAGAGGGGTCTGGACAAACTGGATAATAGGCAACGATTCCCATTTGGGGAGAGTTGTGGGTATAAAGAAATTAAGAGCAACACAAAAGAAAAACCTTAAAAAAAAATTCAGGCAAGTGGATGGAATCTGGAATGCACTGCCTGTATAAGGTTCCATTGTGCGTTTCAAGAAAGCAAACTCAACGCTAGCATTTATTTCAAGAGGGCTTGCTTACAAAAACAGGGATGTAATGCTGAGGCTCTATAAGGCGCTGGGAGAGGCCGCATTTGGAATACTGTGAGCAATTTTGGACACCATATCTGAGGAAGGATGTGCTGGCTCTGGAGTGGGTCCAGAGGAGGTTTACAAGCAGGATCCCCGGAATAAGTAGGTTGGCCTATGATGTGGATTTATCGGCACTGGGCCCGCACTCGCTGGAGTTTTGAAGATTGAGGGGGGGACCTCATTGAAACATACAGAATGGTGAAAGGCTTGGATAGAGCGGATGTCTATCACTATGACTCACTAGTGGGAGAGTCTAGGATGAGAGGTCATAGCCTTAGAATTAAAGGATCTTCTTTTAGGAAGGAGATGAGGAGCAATTTCTTTAGTCGGAGGATGGTGAATCTGTGAAATTCTTTGCCACAGAAGGCTGTAGAGGTCACGTCAGTGGATATTTTTAAGGCAGAGATAGATAGATTTTTGATTAGTACAAGTGTCAGAGGTTATGGGGAGAAGGCAGGAGAATGGGGTTAGGAGGAAGAGATAGATCAGCCATGATTGATCAGCCATGATTGAATGGCAGAGTGGACTTGATGGTCCAAATGGCCTAATTCTACTCCTATCAATTATGACCGTAAGAAGGAATTAGATAAATATATGGTGAAGAAAAATGTACAAGGCAACTGAGGAGATGGCGTAGGATAAGATGACACTGCAGTAATATTGGGTTTTTAATCGTTGATTTTTAAAATATGTTATTTATCTGAATTCCATTTACAGGCCTATTATGCTGTAAGAATTTCACTATTCTGTTTTCAGTATACATGATAATTAAAACTCATGCTCTTGGTAGAAAACTAGTTCATAAATTATCGACTGGATCATCTGCTGGGCTTCTGTAACTGTTCTACAATTCTATAAAGGAAGGTTACTGTAAGCATTTCAAAAGGCATTTATGGTGGTGTTTCAAAATAAACCTATTAGGAAACTGGAGCCAGCATGACAAAAACAGTGATGGTGTGAACACAAAATTAGCCAGAAGCAAAAGTGCTGATTAACGCGAACTGTTGTTTTTCAGATTGGAGGGGTAAGTGCATTTCCCTCCAGGGAAAACTGCAGTTAGAAATAGGTTTGGTGGGTTAAGAGCAGGCTGGAATAATGGGTCAGTTCAAACAGTTCTGTAGGGCATGTGGACCCATAGAAATTTTGTGATTTATTAGTTTGATTTATTATTGTCACATATACCGAAATATAGTAACAATTTTTGTTTGTGTACTATCCAATCAAAGCGTACTGTACATTTACATTCAAGCCATACACAAGTACAACAGGTAGTGCAGAGAGAAAAATACCAGAGTGCAGAATATATTGCGACACCATTATAGCTACAACAAAAGTGCAGGTGGAAAATGTGCAAAGGCCATAAGGGGGTAGGTTGGGAGATCAGGACTACATCCTTAGTTTATGAAAGGGCTTTTCAGTCGTCTGTCAACAGCAGAGAAGAAGCTGTTCCCAAATCAGGTGGTACATGCTTTCAAGATTTTGCATCTTCAACCCGACAGGCGAGGGGAAAAGATAGGGCGACCAGGGTGCAAATGATAGACACAAGGAACCATTGATGCTGGTTTACAAAAATAGGTATAAGTGCTAGAGTAACTCAGCAGGTCAGGCAGCGTATCTGGAGGACATTGATAGGCGACGTTTCAGGCCGGGATAAATGGGCCTTGGCTGCTTGCCCGAGACATCGTGAAGTGTGGATAGAGTCAATGGTGGGGGCAGGTGGTTAGTGTTATGGACATCATCCATAATGATGCAGGGCATGTATCTCACCCTCATGGGAAACAGGGGACAGGTCTGAAGAAGGATCTCATCCCGAAACATCACCCATCCCTGCTTTCCAGATATGCTACCTGTCCCGCTGAGTGACACCAGCATCTTTGTGTCTATCTTCAGTGTAAACCAGCACCTGCAGAGTTCTGAAATCTGTCGACACCCAAAACTTTGCAAGTGTCAGACTGTGGTCCAGCTGGGGTTGACCACCTGGCGTCACCCGGGCTTACCTTAGCAGTCCAGGTCAGGCCATTGAACTTCTTGCGGCATTGCAGCCAACTCTTTGGCACCTCACTCTTGGCATTGACCCTGTGTGCCACCTCGATCCAGGCCTGGTGCACCTTCTCCCTGGGCACACTCCTGCCCTGGGAGGGGAAAAACACCTCCCTGCGATCCCTCACCTGCTCCAGCAGAACCTGCACTGCTCTGTCACTGAAGCGCGGAGTGCGGGGCTCGGACATGGCTGCGGCCCAGTTGCAGGGAGAGGGAGAGGGAGAGGGAGGAACGGGCGCTGGCTGGGACCGGGGGCGGGGCTAGGGGCCCACCGGAAGCCTCGCCCCGCCCACACGGGCCGTCACGTGGTACGTCGGCCAATGGAGGTCCAGCCCGCCCCGTCCGTCAGGGTGGCGGCGGCCAATGGGGGCGCGGTGCCGCCCCACGCCCCGCCCACGCCGGCCCAATGTGCGCCCGCAGGAAAATTGGCCTCTCAAGATGGCGGCGGCCGGCGAGACCTGGTCGCGGCCGCTAGATGTGGGCAGGGTCGACCCTGCTGGGCTGGACAGGGGAGTTGCAGCTTTTCTTCTCAGGTTAGATGCCCGCAGGAGAGGGAAAAAATCTGTCTGGCCTGCGGCCGTCAATGAACGAAACACACACAGAGGGAGGGAGGTGGAGAGAAGGCAGGGCAGTGCCGCCAGTGGGCAGGGGAAGGGGAGCAGGGGAAGGGGGAGCAGGGGAAGGGGAGCAGGGGAAGGGGAGCAGGGGAAGGGAGCAGGGAAGGGGAGCAGGGGCAGGGGAAGGGGAGCAGGGGCAAGGGAAGGGGGGCAGGGGAAGGGGAGCAGGGGAAGGGGAGCAGGGGAAGGGGAGCAGGGGAAGAGGAGGAGGGGAAGAGGAGGAGGGGAAGAGGAGGAGGGGAATGGGGAGAGAGAGAGGGGAAGAGTAGTGGGGAAGGGGAAAGAGGAGGAGGGAATGGAAAGAGGAGATGGAGAGGAAGGGAAAGAAGAGGAGGGGGAAAAGGAGATGGGGAAGCGAGGGAAAGGGGGAAAAGGAGATGGAGAAGAGTAGGAGGGAAGGGGAAAGAGGAGGAGGGAAAGGGAAGAGGAGATGGAGAGGAAGGGAAAGAAGAGGAGGGGAAAAGGAGATGGGGAAGTGAGGGAAAGAGGAGAATGGGGAGAGTGGTAGGTGAAGGAGAATGGAGAGGATAGAAGAAGGAAGGGAATGGAAGGGAAGAATAGGAAGAGGGGTGGGGCATGGGTGGATGGAGGGGACAGGAGGGGGATGATGGATGGAGGGGATTGGAGGGGGATTAAGAATGGAGGGGTTAGAAGAGAGGGAGGGGCATAGGAGGAGGAATAAAGAGCAGAAGGAAAGGTGGAAAGAATGCGATAATTAGAAGAGGAGAGTAAGGAAAGGAGAATTGGGTAGAATAACCGAGTTAAGAAATGTCAAATCATACAAAGTGCAGAATAAATATTGGAACAAAGAACAATAATGAACTATTTAAAACAATTATTTGGGCTCACTTGTCAGAGCTGTATAACATAGAAACAGGCCCTTCTGTTCAATTAATTCGCGCCAACCAAGTTAAACTAGTCCAAAACTCCTGCACCTGGCCCATATCCCTCCAAAACGTTCCCGACCTTGTGACTTGATATGTAATTGTACCCACCTCTACCAGTCCACTGGCATATTTTTCCATGTATGCACCGTTCTTCGTGTAGAAAAAGTCGCACCTTGCGTTCTTTCTAAATCTTTCCCCTCATCTTAAACCTATCCCTTTGGGGTTTAGACTCCCATGTCCTGGGGGAAAGACTGTAGCTATTCACTCTCTATTTCCCCGTGATTTTATATACCTGTATCAGGTCCTCCTCTGCCTCCGAGCGAAAAGAGACCCAGCCTATCTAGACTTTCACAACTCAAATTCCCCCAGACCTAGTAACATTCTTAATTGTTTATTGCACCCTTTTAAATTTAATAATATTCTTCCTATCACAAGGTGATCAGAAATCTATACAGTACTCAAAATATGGCCTTACCAAAGTCGTACATTCGTAACACAATATTACAACTCCATGCCAAAGGCTGCCTTCACCACCTTCATGGAACTATGTACCCGCACACCTGGGTATCTGTTATAACATTCCCAAGACCCTACAATTTACTATGTAATCATCTGCCCTGATTTGTCCTACTAAATGCAACACCTCACATTTATCTGACATAAACACCATCTGACATTCCTCGGCCATTTAGCCTAGTTGACCAATATCCCATAGTGATCATAGATAAAATTCTTCACCAGATAGTTCCTGTAAACTTACTAACCATGCCACCTACATTCACATCAAATAAGAGCAACTTTGACATTTTAGCTTTGAACTACATACAAAAACAAAAAGCACTAAGTACTACAGAGTAATGTCAAAAAACTCTCAAAATCTAGGCACATGATTTGCATTTGTCATCTTTTATTATGATCATGTAACCCTGAGCAATTAACTGACCAGAAGAGGAATCATTCCGTGAAATCAGAAGGTATAGACTGGACCTGGATTTAAAATTACTTCATGAAGAATACAATCTGAAACATCTGAGCAAAACACAAAGTACTAAAGGAACTCAGTGGGTCGGGCATCAGCTAGGAAGGGAATGGACAGGCGATGTTTCATATCAGGATCCTTCTTTATATTTTCCTTCCACATATGCTGCCTGACCCACTGAGTTTCTCCAGAACTTTGCGTTTTGCTCAAGATTCCATTATCTGCAGTTCCTTGCGTCTCCAACTTACAACATTTGCTCAGTAGAGTACTGGGGTGTCAACTGATGTTTGTTTTCAGATTTCTGGAGTGGAATGTAAATCTCTGCCTTATGACTCAGTGCAAGAGTGTTATCTACTCAGCCAGCATTCACATACTGATCATCTGTGGCTGTTTCCTGTTTAATACATGGCCCACTCTCAGACCTTTTGTTGACCTGCTCTTCAGTTAAATGCACACTTGATTTCCTGTAAATATAAACAACTAGTCACCATTAGCTCTTCTTGGCTGTACTTGGAGTAAGTTGTGTTATTTCTGAAGTTGTACAAAGTGTTCCATTTTTGCACATTGACAGATGGTTTGGGGTGTATAATTAGTTTCTTTGTACTATGCATAAATTCAGTTTTCTGTTAAATATATATATTTTCCATCAACGAAAACTTACAATCTTCCAATAGTGAATATTATTTGTATTCAGGCAATATATTTATATTATGTCAAATGACATCAGCCCCAAAAGTCAAATGACATTTTTCAGCCCCAAATATCCTACTATGAAAATACTTGAGAGATGACTGTAGAGGGTTGAGCACCTTGGTATCCACACCTGGAATGATCTTTTACTGTGTCCTTTCCCCATAAAACATATGTGGCAGCTATAACTAGGTTCAGTGTGTCTCTCAACATATTTATTTAACAATCTAGGCCATTCCAGACATTGACTTTATACCAACTCACAAGGCAATCCAAATCCAGCACAATTACTTTTGCCCTATGACCTATTCTCTCCACATTCCATTCAATTCCTCCCAGATTCTACCAATTGCCTACATACTAGAAGGAATTTACAGTGGCCAATTAACCTGTCGCATGTAAATGAATACAGATGATTGAGTAAAATGCATCATGAGTTTTATTACATGTGTGTAAATGAAGACAGATGTTCTGTGGGTGTTAAGTATGAATTCTTTGATTAAAATGTAAGTGCAGACAGATGTTCTGTGGTTGTAAAGTCTGTACCGTTTAGCAGCAGTAACTGCAGTAGGATGTTTTAGGTTACAGTGAGTTCCTTTATGCAGTGCTTGAATGCAGACAGATGTTCTGGATTGTAAAGTGTAAGTTGCATTATGCAATATATAAGGGCAGATGGAAATTCTGGTATGCATACAGATCTGTTCTACAGCAAAAGAAAACAAACTGGTGGAGGAACTCAGCGGGTAAGGCAGCTTCTGAGAGAAATGGGCAGCCAATTTATCGGATCACTATCCTTCTTCAGGGTCTGCAGAAGGCCCATGGTCCAAAATGTTGTTTCTCTATTCAAAAAAAGTTTGACATTCCTTAATTCTGAAAACAAATGTTAACAAATTTGTTAAAGCAAATGTTTTTATTTCATGCCCTCAAGTCTGTCTTTCCCATGTGTTGAAGCCAAACTGCTAAAACATTTTTTTTGCTTAATATTCTCAGATAGTGAAGAGGGAAGTAGTAGCTCAAGTGATGCAGCCTCAACTAAGTTATCATTCTTTGCATTTCAATAGTAGCGCAGCGGTAGAGTTGCTGCTTTACAGCGAATGCAGCGCCGGAGACTCAGGTTCGATCCTGACTACGGGTGCTGCACTGTAAGGAGTTTGTACGTTCTCCCCGTGACCTGCGTGGGTTTTCTCCGAGATCTTCGGTTTCCTCCCACACTCCAAAGACGTACAGGTATGTAGGTTAATTGGCTGGGTAAATGTAAAAATTGTCCCTAGTGGGTGTAGGATAGTGTTAATGTACGGGGATTACTGGGCGGCACGGACTTGGAGGGCCGAAAAGGCCTGTTTCCGGCTGTATATATATGATATGATATGATAATATCCATATTGTGATTAAAAAAATCTTGATTATTTCAATGTCATGAGTGGGTTAGAAGTGCTACAGTCAGAAAGTCAGAAAAAAAATAACCATCTTTTATTCCATCATTTCCCTGTCACTTTAATTCAAAAATGGCACAACAGAAGAAAATGACAACCTCTCTAACAACTGAATTTTTAAATCGTCATCATCCACTTTATGCCAAGCATATTTCAGGTTGTGAACATCTGGAGGGAACTGGCTGTACACAGTTTCCTCCTGGGCCACGGTGACTAGCACATTGAAACAAACACCGTCTGTCTTCCCAGGAATTCCACCGCTGTGCTGTAACCCCAAGATACCATGAGTTTTCACCTTCACTTGCGAGTCCCTCAAGCATTCCTTGATCAGTCTGTGGATAGCCACTTCTACGCTGCAAGATAGATCAGTCGAGGATGTGCCACAAACTGTCACGGGGAAATGAGGATAGCCCTGATTGTTGGTCAACAGCCATAGTTCGTTGCTTTTGTTGAGAAAGGCAGATACCACCCGGTGACACACAACTGAGCATGGCAACTCAACAGGCATGGTCACTGGATGAGAAGCTCTCTCTTTATGTTTGACAGCAAATGAGATTAAATTTAAGATGTCTCTGGCTCTCAGTGGAAGGGGCGACACTCTATCCCACCATCTTGCCTGCAAGGATTCTGCATCGCTCTCTGTTGTAGTTTTCAAGTTCCCTCCTAGAAATAAAACAACATCACTTAATGTCAGCATTGGCCACATCAACTAAAATACCATTCATTACCCAATTTTTGTTGAGGTGACTAGAAGAATAAATTGGAAACGCGTGATCAGTTGCCTATGAAAACTACATAAGTAATAACATTGAAGCCTAATGTTGATCCTTTTTTAGCTCCCTACATTGACTTACAAATATAGTGCAGAAATTATCATGGGATATAGGTATCATTTACAAAAGTCGTCAACTCAATTAGCTATTTCATTGAACACTTTTACTTATAAAAACCCATAGATCAAATATCATAAAAGCCAAATTCATAATATTTAGGAATAATCTGAAAGATAATTCAGTTTCCTATTCAGACAGCTTCCCCCCCCATTGACATTAGGTAGGATGTAAAGAAAAAAAATCAGTACAGGTGCCTTAAATGTAACTGGATACCAATCTCATTTCCCTAAACATATTCACAGCAAAACATCCTACTCAATGTATGCATTCCAAAATGAACAATTCATGACGGCAGTCACTCTTTTGCATTTTGCTCATTAGCGCAGCAACCACTTTCATTACTGTACTGCCACTCCAATCTACACCAAAAAGAAAAATACAAACCTGTGACTCTGGCCAGGAAAACAAAACGGATCCATCGTGGACCCCTTTCCTCCACGCTCAGAAGGGTATAGGGCTCGCACTCCAAACCGGTTTCCTCTTGAACTTCTCTCTTCACAGCCTCAACGATGGTTTCATTCTGTTCCATCCTCCCTGCTGGCAGGTACCACTTGCCGTAACATTCTTGCTTTGCCTCCTGCATCATCACCACTTCTTTCTGCATGTTTGAATAAAATAAAAATTGCAAGGATTGTAAATTTAGTTAAAGATGGTCCATGTAATCTTTAATAACATTTACAACTCTGCTGTCATTAGCACACGGACAGACTTTATGCCTCAAAGCCAATATAGAACATGGCAGGGCTGAGTTGCCACAGGAATAACTACCATCAATCTGAACAACTCAGCAATCTAACATACGCATGCACATGCATGACTCATAACAGCATTATTGAATACCAGTCTATCAACCATATTGAGGAAAGTAGATTTCTAAATTTATTGCAATTACAACCCAATTCAGGTTCAAAGAATTACTATCCAAGGTACATGTATGCCTATGTCAGTAGAGAAATAGCAGCATCCTTGTAGCTGTGTTATATCATCAACCAAGCATCCTGGTGACAATTTTAGAATTAAAAATTAAACTATGCCAGTTCCTCATGTCCCTTAGATTCTCACTATTTTGGGATTGCTCCCTTAATGTGTAAGCTTCTCTTTTCTCAAACGCTTTCTGCACAATTTGATGTAGAATGTCTTTTTTGCCTTTATCATTGCACTTATTTTAAAATATACGATACAATGCAATAAAACTTTATTCATCCCCGGAGGGAAATTGGTCTGCCGACAGTCACAACACACAAGGTACACAAAATCTTGGAATTAAAAGTGAAAACAAAAAGTAAAGGACAAGTGACTGTTGGCTGGCTGCCTGTGCACAGCACCTTCGCTGGAACAAATGAACAAACAAACGCAGACTTATCCCCTGGGCAGAGAATTCTAAACTAGACTGCCCCCTCCCCCACACCAGGTCCCCCTTTGTTCTCCCACTGTCCCTCACAGTGGACCCCCCATGCCAGGTCCTCCATTGTTTTTCCTGGCGGTCCCCCCATGCCGGAGTCCCCTTTGTCTTCCTCTCACGCTCATCGACCGCGAGGCCCCACCTCCACTGATGCTCCTGTTGCTGCCGAGGTCCCACTGCTGCTTATGCGGTATAGTATATGACCAACTAAAGCTGGTTGAGGTTATTGATCTGAAATGTTAACTATTTCTCTCTGCAGATGCTGGTTAACCTGCTGCCATTTTCCAGTATTTCTCCACATATTTTTTTTCCAGATTCCTAGCACTTGCAGTTCTTAATTGTTTCTTAACCAGTTTTCGAGAAAGGTATTGGCTTATATGGTACCTTCATTGTCAGAGTGAGGCTAAATGCAAATTGGAGGAACAGCATCTCATATTTTTTGCTTGGGCATCTTACAGCCCAGTGTATAAATATTAATTTCTCTCACTTCAGGTAGCCCCGTCATTCCCTCTCAATCCCTCCCCCATCCAACTCACACTAGCTTCTCATTTTTACCCTACAAACAGCTTACAATGGCCTGTTTCCTTTATCATCGTCACTTTTTTGCATATCTTTCATTCATTGTTCTTTATCTCTCCACATCACTATCTATATCTCTCGTTTCCCTTATCCCCAACCAGTCTGAAGAAAGGTCTTGACCTGAAACGTCACCCGTTCCTTCTCTCCAGAGATGCTGCCTGTCCTGCTGAGTTTCACCAGCTTTTTGTGTCTAAACTGCATCACTGAAATAAAATCTTGGCTTCAATCAAATTTCCTCAAACTCAACTGCAACAAATCTGAAATCATCATCATTGGTCCAAAAACGCTCACCAAATCCACCCAAAACTTCATCCTCAATATTGATGGTCTCCCAGTATCCACCTCCCCTCACATCCGGAATCTTGGAATCATCTTTGATCAAACCCTCTCCTTCGACAAACACATCAAACACATCACAAAGACAGCCTTCTTCCACCTTAAAAACATCGCCCGTCTCCGTCCATCCCTCTCCTCCACAGCTGCAGAAACCCTCATCCACGCCTTCATCACCTCCCGTCTGGACTACTGCAACAGCCTCCTCTATGGCGCACCCTCAAAAATCATCAGTAAACTCCAATACATTCAAAACTCCGCTGCCCGTCTACTCACCCACACCCCGATCCGTGACCATATCACCCCCGTCCTTTACAAACTCCACTGGCTCCCCATCCCCCAGAAAATCCAGTACAAAATCCTCCTCATGACCTACAAAGCCCTCCATAACCTAGCCCCATCCTACCTGACCGACCTCCTCCACAGGCACACTCCCACCTGCACCCTCCGCTCTGCTGCTGCCAATCTCCTATCCCCCCACATCCGGACCAAACTCAGATCCTGGGGGGACAGGGCTTTCTCCATCCCTGCCCCCACCCTATGGAACTCACTACCCCAAACCATCAGAGACTCCTCCTCACTCACCACATTCAAAATATCACTGAAGTCTCACCTGTTCAGTATTGCCTTCAACCACTGAAGGTCACTTCACCTTCTGTCTCCTTTCTCTGTTCATTTACTTATTTATCTATTTATCTATTTATTCACTTCCCTATGTTCTTTAAATCCCTGTAAAGCGTCTTTGAGTATATGAAAAGCGCTATATAAATGTAATGCATTATTATTATTATTATTATCTTTGGCTTATAGAAGTAATCTGTGGCAAAAACACTTTTAATAATAATAATAATAATAATCCATTTATTTTATATAGCGCCTTATCACATGCTCAAAGCGCTTTACAAAAACAATTAACATAGAAACAAACAGACAAACTATCCTGACGGAAAAGCGGCGAATACTCAACGCCAGCGTCCTCTCACGTCAGGGTCCGGCAGTAGACATTAAAAAGCACAAGACACACAGATATAATTTTTTACACAAAACAGCCATCACAGTGATTGCTCTAGGCATACCCCTCACTGTGATGGAAGACAAAGTCTTATCTCCTGATTTCTTCTCCCGTGGTGCCACGAGGTGATCGAGGCTCCCAACTTTTTGAAGCCCCCACCGGGCGATGGAAAGTCCCAGGGCCGAGCCGAGCAGGCCGATGAAAGTCCTGAGCCCCCACCGGGCGATGGAAAGTCCCAGGGCCGAGCCGAGCAGGCCGATGAAAGTCCTGAGCCCCCACCGGGCGATGGAAAGTCCCAGGGCCGAGCCGAGCAGGCCGATGAAGGTCCTGAGCCCCCACCGGGCGATGGAAAGTGCTGCGGCTGAGCCACGCAGGGCGATGAAAGTCCTGAGCCCCCACCGGGCGATGGAAAGTGCTGCGGCCGGGCCACGCAGGGCGATGAAGGGCCTGCGGGCGGGTTGATCGTACCTCGCGCTTCGGGGCGGTCGAAGCTGCTACGGCTGGAGCTCCCAAAAGCCGGTCGCCAGCCAGGGACCTGCGAACTCCCGATGTTGCGGTCTGCAGGGCCCACGGCCGAAGCCTCCGAGATGGTAAGTCCAGGCCCTGCGACCGGAGTCTTTGAGGTCGATCCCAGCTGGAGGCCGCCGACTCCACGATGTTAGGCCGTAGCGCGAACGGAGATACGACACGGTAAAGGTCGCATCTCCGTTGAGGAGGAGATTTGAAAAAAAAGTTTCCCCCAACCCCCCCACCACCCCCCTACATACACAAAATTAAAAATAAAACAAAACGTACATTTAACAACGACAATGACAAAAAAAACGAGAAAAAAACGGAGAGACTGCCGGTGAGCCGCAGCTGCAGAACACAGCCACGCCCCCTTTTACCCTCTTATAATTCTCAAATCATGATAGTTAAACCTGCCTAGGGCTAATAGAAATTGCATTATTTTCCAACACCCTTTTACAATATTGCAAAATCACTTTCAATCCACGTAATTTTCTTTCTTTCTTATTTATATTTTTAATCGGATATGGGGAGAGAACAGAAAACAGTTTTTTAGGTCTTATTAAATCTAACTGCACAGTATCAGGAACAATACATAGTATCTCTCTAGCCAATTCTAACAGGCTTGGGTCTAGGAAGAAGATAAGACAACTCCCTTACCTGCTCATTCAGTATTATCGCTGCAACGATGTAACAAACTGTTTTCCGCACAATTACTGGCACCACTTCATCCAAGGGGGAGTCGTAATCCTTTACCTCCATGCCTTTCCCTTTCAACAGGAGCTCCAGTTGATTTTCAATCAAATCCATATCTCTTAATCAAAAGTTACCTATGTCAGGGAAAAAGCACTAAATGTAATGAAACGAAAAGTATGCTAGTGTACAAAATTAGCTGTATATGTAGAACATTGCAAAAAGCAACAACGTTGGTTCTTCACTGCAGGAACTTTCTTGCTTGATAAGAAAGCTTATCAAGGTCAAGGTTAGATAAGATTTGTGAATAGGGTTGCCAACTGCCCTGTATTAACCAGGATATCCCGTATTTAGGGCTAAATTAGTGTGACCCGTACAGGACAGCCCTTGTCCCTTATTAGGCCCGGGGGGGTGTGGGGGTGCTGTAGGCCTGGACGCCGCCTAACGGAGGTTGCGTAGTAACCCGCCTCCAGGCCCAGGCGGCTGGAATTGGAGAAGCGGGGTGGGGGGAAAGAGCCCTGTCCCATCCCAGTGCGGGGATGTTCAGTGCGGGGGGAGACGGCGGCGGCTCTCTGACGGCCCTCGGGGAGCCAGAGCATGTTGCTGCGCCGATGCCACTGGACTCCGTGGGGAAGGCGCTGAACTGGCCGGGGAGAGGAGGGAGGACAGGGGAGCCGAAGGCAGGATCAGCACCAGGCCTCGGCCTCCACCTGGCCTCACCACTGCTGCTGCTGCCGCCGCCTTCCCCTT
The DNA here is from genome assembly GCF_053455715.1 of Rhinoraja longicauda. NCBI lineage: Eukaryota > Metazoa > Chordata > Chondrichthyes > Rajiformes > Arhynchobatidae > Rhinoraja > Rhinoraja longicauda. The sequence continues at coordinate 13,932,650 of NC_135988.1, forward strand.
TGGCCCACCTCAGGCTCACGGTTACCCAGTCATGTCCAGGCCCAGGCCCCGGTTGCTTCCCCCGACACCAGGCCTGGCTCTCCTGCCGCTACGGAGCCATCAAACCCGCCCCAAAGAGACAAGCGACTGAGCCCTGATCGTACCCGAGGGCCGCGGAGGAGAGAGCGGCGGCCGGCCCCGGGTCACAGCCCTGACCACAGCAAAAATACTGTGCAAGTTCTGAACCGGGCAAAGTAAACCAAACTGCATCACTGACAATGGCGTCTGGAATCAGTCTGAGCAACGCAGAAAATGGATCTTGATTTTTATGCAAAAAAGACATTGATTAAAATAATGTAGATACATTTGGATTTTTTTTCCTACAAAATATACAAATTTAATAAAAGTTTAAAAATCTGGAAAAAAATGGTGGAGCGGGAGCACGTGACTGCTGGCTGGGTGAAGTCACGTGGGGCGCGGGGCGGTGACGTTACCTTGTCCCGTATTTGGGAGTGCTATAGTTGGCATCCTAGTTGTGAATTACCTGATCTCAGTTAGACATCAGTTTGGGATAATAAGTGGACCGAATTCTGTTACTGTAGGGAGGGAAATTTCCACAGGATTCCAGCTCCTGAGTATCAACCAACGTGAATCAGCGCCTTTGGAAGAGAAGAGAACCAAATATTTTTTTAAATAAAAGCAATCTCAGTAGTACCAATATAAAGAGGCTCACAACGGCTTTAACTAAACCAGCCCTTAGAAGTATTGTGATCCCAAATGTAATGTAATGGCCCTATCAGAAATGGCTCACCTTCTGACTCTTCAAAACTCGAACTTATCTACCAAGACAGATGTGCAATGGAAAAAAAATAACAATCAGTAAATTCAAAGCCATGATTATTTGATCGGTGCCTCACTGTACCCAAATTTACATCTTTCAACTCTGTGAGAATCAGAAACAAGGTGCATTGCAGGAACTTAATGACCTCACTACAAACTACCTTCAGCAGACACCTCAAAGTAATGGTGAAACACGAACGATGAAGTATTTGTAAAATTCACTCAAAGGTTAAGCAACCCCACAGTGTCATCTCTCAGGCCAACATCGGCACTAAAATGAGGCCGAAGCTACACTCAGTCTGTTACTGTGGGCAGGCCAAATCATTGGCATGGCCTATATAGACTCTTGAAACATTTTATCTTAAGTGCTATTAGGGCAAGAACTCAGAGAAAACGATTCAGAAAATGAAACTGTCTCCTGGGTTTCTCAGGCCCATGACCAATCAAAGTAGAGGAGCAGTATTCAGGATGGTATTGAGACCATCCCGATACGGACTCAACACTAGATTAAAGAGAGTCAGAAGCTCACTGAAGCCCTGCAGATGTGGTGGACTTTGATACCCACCTCAGTGCCAGCCAGGCTCTCCATTCCCCTCAGGCACCTTCAACCACAACTGGGGAATGAATCTGCAGTTCCCCTGCCAGCTTCAACAGCCAACTCAGAACTGGAGTGGATGCAAGTCATCCTCCATCCCAACTATGAACATAGTACCAGCTACTCTTCAGAACCACTTAATTTGAAGTGAGTGGAATTAGATATTGGAAAGTTTAATTTTATTTAATTAACCACAATAGTATGAGTCACTGCCTCTTTCCCAGTCAACGTTTTAGGTTTTCCTTCAAATGCATCTGTATTTCCTATTGCATAACGGGGCCCAGGCATCAACAGCTGTCATTCTCTGCTTCACCCCTATCTGCTTCTTTGTCCACAGATGATGATGATGCCTGACCTGTTGTTCCTCCAGCAGTTTGGTTTTTGCTCAAGATTTCAGCATCTGCAGTCTCCCGTGACTCCATCCTGAACCTGCTTCCCCCTCAGCCTTCATCCTCCCCACCACCCTCACCCTCCTTCCTCCTCCACCCTAAATTCCACCATCCTCACCCTTCTCCACCATTTCACCCTCAGCTTCCTCCACATCCACCCTCCATGATCTTTACCCTCCTCGACTACCCTCACCCTCCATCATCCTCACCCTCCTCCATCACTTACCAAGCACTACTACCCTCAGCCTCCTCCGCCACCCACATATGTTCCATCACCACCCCCTCCATCACCCTCAGCCCCCTCCACCACCCTCTCAGCCACCACCACCATCCTCTCAGCCACCATCACCATCTCCTACACTCTCACCCTCCATCACCCTTAGCCCCCCTCCACTCTCACCCTCCATCACCCTTAGCCCCCCTCCACTCTCACCCTCCATCACCCTCAGCCCCCTCCACCAGCCTCTCAACCACCCACCACCCTCCTCTCAGCAACCATCACCATCCCCTACACTCTCACCCTCCATCACCCTTAGCCCCCCTCCACTCTCACCCTCCATCACTCTTAGCCCCCCTCCACTCTCACCCTCCATCACCCTTAGCCCCCTCCACCACCCTCTCAACCACCCACCACCCTCCTCTCAGCCACCATCACCATCCCCTACACTCTCACCCTCCATCACCCTTAGCCCCCCTCCACTCTCACCCTCCATCACCCTTAGCCCCCCTCCACTCTCACCCTCCATCACCCTTAGCCCCCCTCCACTCTCACCCTCCATCACCCTTAGCCCCCCTCCACTCTCACCCTCCATCACCCTTAGCCCCCCTCCACCACCCTCTCAACCACCCACCACCCTCCTCTCAGCCACCATCACCATCCCCTACACTCTCACCCTCCATCACCCTTAGCCCCCTTCCACTCTCACCCTCCAACACCCTCACCCTCCATCACCCTTAGCCCCCCTCCACCACCCTCTCAACCACCCTCCTCTCAGCCACCATCACCATCCCCTACACTCTCACCCTCCCATCACCCTTAGCCCCCTCCACTCTCACCCTCCATCACCCTCACCATTACCCTCAGACCCCCTCCACTCTCACCCTCGATCACCCTGCGCCTTCCTCTCAGCCATCACCATCCCCTCCACTGTCCCTGTCCCAGCCGCCAGCCCTCACCATTTCCTCGCTGGGCTGGGCTCGGGCTGCGGCGCCGCCCAGGCCCTGTTGTCAAGGGACACGGGGACAGGAAGCGCCGCCGCTCCGCTTCCCAGTGACGTAATCGCGCTTTCCGCGTCTGTGACCTCAGCCGGGCGCAGGCCGCCATTGGCCGGTGTACGTGTCAATCAAACGCAGGTTACCGCCCCATTTTAAACCAGGTGAACCTGTCCTGTCATAAACGAGAGAGGTGCAGAGTTAGGCCATTAGGCCCATCAAGTTCACTGCACCATTCAATCATGGCTGATCTGTCTTTCCCTCTCAACGCCATTCTCTTGCCTTGTATCTTGTGGTCATCACTTCCGAAGAGTCCACCAAGGATTACACTGGACGTATCTTATACCCACCAGGAACAATTTTTTAACACTATCCTACACCCACTAGGGACAATTTTTACATTTACCAAGCCAATTAACCTACAAACTTGTACGTCTTTGGAATGTGGGAGGAAACCGAAGATCTCGGAGAAAACCCACGCAGATCACGGGGAGAACGTACAAACTTCGTACAGACAGCACCCGTAGTCGGGATCGAACCCGGGTCTCCAGCGCTGCATTCGCTGTAAGGCAGCAACTCTACCGCTGCGCCACCGTAACCCCCGACACTCTTATTAATCAAGAATCTATCTCTCTCTGGCTTAAAAATATCCATAATAGACAATAGACAATAGGTGCAGGAGTAGGCCATTCGGCCCTTCGAGCTAGCACCACCATTCAATGTGATCATGGCTGATCATTCTCAATCAGTACCCCATTCCTGCCTTCTCCCCATACCCCATGATTCCGCTATCCTCAAGAGCTCTATCTAGCTTGACCTCTAGCATTGACTTGGCCTCCACAGCCTTCTGTAGCAAAGAATTCCACAGATTCACCACCCTCTGACTAAAGACTCTCCTCATAATTTCCTTCCTAAAGGAACATCCTTTTATTCTGGGGCTGTGACCTCTGGTCCTTGACTCTCCCACTAGTGGAAACATCCTCTCCACATCTACTCTATCCAAGCCTTTCATTATTCGTCTCCTGTCATTCCATGCGAAAGGATCTCCTTCAGGAGGAAATCCCCTCATTTGAATGAGGGCTTGTTTCAATGAGGGCGCCCCTTATTCTTCTAAACTCCCGCGAGTAGAGCCCCAGTGCCGTTAAACACACAAAATTGCTCACAATACTCCAAATGCGGTCTGACCTTTTAGCATTAGCATTACATCCCTGTTTTTGTATTCTAGTCCTCTCAAAATAAATGTTAGGGTTCCTCAGCCCAGCGGTGATGACCCAGAGTGGAGAGTCAAGCAGGAGGGAGGCTAAGCTGCAAGTGGCAAGCACAATTGCAGTTAGCAACACGGGGGAAAGCAAAGGGAAGTAGCAGATACGGTGAGGGTGTGAAAACAAAATGATTAACGGCACCAAGTCAAAATGCACGTTACATTCGCAATAAGGTGGACGAATTAAAGAACAGATGGCCATAAATGTGTCTCATATAATTGTTACAAAATGTAGGCACAGCGTGGTCAAAGTTGAGAATTCAATATTTGGACGGTCATTTGGCCTGTTGGTCTTTATGTAAGACCAACACGCAATAAAAGCTTTACTCTGTACCTTGGTGCACGTGACAATAATCTAAACTGAACTGAATTCATCTTGTGCAGCACCACTCCATCTCCCTTTAGCCCTGTAAATATTTTATTTTCAAATACTTGGTCCATTCAAACCCTTACCACTTATTTGTGTCTTTTGCCAATCGCCTTAATGCCATTTTGTTTTAGTTCTCAATTCTTCCATCAACACGAAGAGTGCTTCTCCACCCACTCTATGTATACTATTCCTGATTTTAAATATTTCCATCAGATCTTCTCACAACCTCTCTCCCCAATCTATCCAAATAACTAATGTCCTTCCTTTGTCCCGCCCCCCTGACATCAGTCTGAAGAAGTGTCTCGACCTGAAACGTCACCCATTCCTTCTCTCCTGAGATGCTGCCTGACCTGCTGAGTTACTCCAGCATTTTGTGAAATAAATACCTTCGATTTGTACCAGCATCTGAAGTTATTTTCTTACACTCCTTGCCTTGAAATCATTTCAGCAAAATTGACGCAGTGCTGAGTAACTCAATGGGTTAGGCAGCATCTCCAGTGAACATTGGATAGGTGACGTCTGAGTCTGATGAAATGTCTCAATCCGAAATATAACCTATCCATGTTCTCATGGGATGCTGACTTACTCGCTGAGTTACTCCAACATTTTGTCTCTTTATTTTGATAAACCAGCATCCACAGTTCTCTCACAGTTCACAGCTCTCTCCTCCTCTCCCCCTCTCTCTCTCCCTCTCTCTCTCTCTCCCTCCCTCGCCCCCTTGGCTCCAAAGCCTTTGCATCTTTCCCAAAATGTGGTATCCAGAACTGCACAGTCTAGTTGTGACTGAACCATTGTTCAACAAAAAGTCACCATGTCTTCCCTGCTCTAGTACTGTCTCCATTTATAAAGCACAGGCTTTTGTATATACTTTTAAAACTACTTGTTTCAATTTGTCCTGCAACTTTCAATGCATTTACATGCCTATAAACTCCCAGATTCCACTGTTTTCTACCCCCTTGTGGGTAGAATTGTGCCCCCTTAGTTTATATAGCAATTAATGTTTCCATACCCTCTGATAAGGCACTGGGTTTTCCCGAAGTGAATGGATGCTGGGGGCAAAGTCAATAATGATTGAATGAATGAATGAATGAATGAATGAATGTTTATTGGCCAAGTATGTGCATATACAAGGAATGTGCATTGGTGCTCCGCTCACAAATGACAACATAAACATACAGTTAACAATTAAGAATAAAGCATAAACACATAAAAACAATAAAAATACAACATTACGGTCTACCGCTGTGGGCGAAAATAAACCAGAGCAAAAAAGAGACGACAGACTTTGGTTATTGGGTAGAACTACTACTCGTGGGAAAAAAAGCTGATTTTATGTCTGGCTGTGGCTGCTTTGACAGTCCGGAGTCGCCTTCCAGAGGGAAGTGCTTCAAATACTTTGTGGCCAGGGTGAGAGGGGTTAGAGATGATCTTGCCCACCAGAGATAATCACAGGTTTACAAATACTTATTTCCAACATACTATGGAAACAGGCCCTCAGGCCTAGCTCATCTATGGTGACCAAGGTGCATTCAAGAGCTACATCCATATCTCTCTACATCTTTATTCTCCAGGAACCTGCCCAAATGGTTTAAAATGAGAATATATTAACATCAATCACACATCCATAGAAAATGAGTAGGAAGGAACTGAAGATGCTGGTTTAAAATGAAAATAGACACAAAATACTGGAGTAACAGGCAGCATCTCTGGATGGATGGAATGGGCGACTTTTCAAGTCGAGACCCTTCTTCAGACTGAGTCAGGGGAGAGGGAGATACAGAGATAAGGAAGTGTAAGGTGTGAAAATGGGACAGAGGGGATAGAGATTTCTTCTCTGTTTGCTTTGTTGTTACCTTCTCCGAGCCAACAATAATAATAATAATAAAAATACATTACATTTATATAGCGCTTTTCAAACACTCAAAGACGCTTTACAGGGATTACTAGAACATAGAGAAGAAAATCAATAGATAAATAAGTAAATAAGTAAACAAACAGAAAAAGGAGACAGAAGGTGAGGTGACGGTTAGTGGTTGAAGGCAGTGTTGAACAGGTGAGACTTCAGTGATGTTTTGAATGTGGTGAGTGAGGAGGAGTCTCTGACGGTTTGGGGTAGTGAGTTCCATAGGGTGGGAGCAGCGATGGAGAAAGCCCTGTCCCCCCAGGATCTGAGTTTGGTCCGGATGGGGGGGGGACAGGAGATTGGCAGCAGCAGAGCGTAGGGTGCAGGTGGGAGTGTGCCTGTGGAGGAGCTCAGTCAGGTAGGATGGGGCCAGGTTATGGAGGGCTTTGTAGGTCATGAGGAGGATTTTGTACTGGATTCTCTGGGGGATGGGGAGCCAGTGGAGCTTGTAAAGGACAGGGGTGATATGGTCACGGATCGGGGTGTGGGTGAGTAGACGGGCAGCGGAGTTTTGAATGTATTGAAGTTTACTGATGATTTTTGAGGGTGAGCCATAGAGGAGGCTGTTGCAGTAGTCCAGACGGGAGGTGATGAAGGCGTGGATGAGGGTTTCTGCAGCTGTGGAGGAGAGGGATGGACGGAGACGGGCGATGTTTTTGAGGTGGAAGAAGGCTGTCTTTGTGATGTGTTTGTCGAAGGAGAGTGTTTGATCAAAGATGATTCCAAGATTCCGGATGTGAGGGGAGGTGGATACTGGGAGACCATCAATATTGAGGATGATGTTTTGGGTGGATTTGGTGAGCGTTTTTGGACCAATGATGATGATTTCAGATTTGTTGCAGTTGAGTTTGAGGAAATTTGATTGAAGCCAAGATTTTATTTCAGTGATGCAGTTTGTCAGTGTAGAGTGTGTGGTGGTGGAGATTGACTTGGTGGAGATGAGGAGCTGGATATCATCAGCGAAGCAGTGGAAGTTGAGACCATGACGGCGGATTAATTGACCAAGGGGGAACAGGTAGAGGATGAAGAGGAGGGGGCCAAGGACTGAGCCTTGGTGGACACCTTGATCAGTATCTGCTTAATAACGATCAGTATCAATGATCAATGACAATGATCAGTATCTGCTTAACAATGATCAGTATCTGCTTAATAACGTACAACCAAATGTCCTTGATGGAATTGAACATTTCACCAAAAAATACAGATGCTTGAAATATAAATAAACAGAAAATGCTTCGTCTAATCAGAACGGGGGTAGATTAGTGAACTGAGATGGAGTGTCTTCAGCCCATAACATTAGCGCTGTTAGACACAAAATGCTGGAGTAACTCAGCGGGACAGGAGGCATCTCTGGAGAGAAGGAATGGCTGACGTTTCCATTCCTTCTCCTTGTCTCCAGAGATGCCGCCTGTCCCGCTGAGTCACTCCAGCATGTTTGCGTGTCTACCTTCGATTAAAACCAGCGTCAGCCGTTCCTGCCTACACATTACACGCTCTCTCTACATCAGCGTTGCCTGGTCTACATGGTCGTTTCCAGCATTTTCTGTTTTTAACTTCACAAACAGGACCCCTTTTGCAGTCGTCCCCACAATGCAGCGACACACAGATTACAAGCGATTTAGAGGAAGGAACTGCAGATGCTGGTTTACACCGAAGATCGACACAAAATGCTGGAGTAACCCGGCGGTCCATAACTGACCCTGGTGAGACAAGGAACGCCGCAATGGTGAAATGCTTTGCGAGCTAAAGGTCACCCGATTCTTAAGCGTCTACAATTTATTCTAATAAGAGTATTTTCTGAAATACTCATACTGAAATGCATTTTTGTTGTTGTTGCATTTTTGGCACTCATTGTTGAATTACTCGCGTTACAGCCTTGACTCCAACATTCAAACGCAATGGAAGTAGTATCTAAACACATCGCTTTGATACAAAACATGTTCCACTTTAAGAAGGCAGCTCCTCCCGGGTATCTGACGCCATCAGACACCACAGCGCATATACACCAGCTCCTCCGAAATGTTTCCATCTCCGGGACGCTATCTGACCATTCGTTATTGCAATAGATACGTTTTAATGTCAGAAAAAAAGGAGAAATAACAGAAACTAAGGGCCAAAGGCTCACTAACCTTTGTTTTCGGGAGAGCAGAATCGGAAACATTGAGCATTGGCATCTCAGGTTAAATGTTGGGGTTTATTCTCAATGGTAAAAGATCAGAGGCAATTCTTCATGTAGCATTAAACAACGTATTTATTCTACGCGCTGCCCTTTCGGGCTCTCTGGTTTGACGTGAGGCATGGACGTGTAATGCCTATCTGTAAGTATACGAAGCTCTCTGCATTGTTATTATTTCATATATGGGCACAATTGCTGAACCAAGGGGTCTGTTTTATCAGTGAAACGGCTTTCTATTTACCGCCGTTGCAATATTGTGGCCCCAGCAGGGATTTCATCGTTAGTTCATTGTGTCAGGTTACTAAAGGTCCTATTTAAACGTGAATCCTCTGTATCGCTGAAATAACCCTCATCCATTGAATCACCAAGGGCATCTCTGTGCCTATCCTGCACAACACTGAGACCACCATGTTATAGTCATAAGCTGCTACATGAAAACATGGTGTAGGAGCCATTTATGTTTAGACTAGCTACTGTTGGCATATTATATTATTTTGTCTGGATATATCTTGCAGTATTATTTTGGACACTTGGCGGTCAGTAGATGCACAGGGTGGTGTACATATGTGGGCATAAGGGAGTGACAGACACAGGGAGGGAGAGCATACACTTATCACCAGACCTGGGCAGACCAACGACTGGACATACCTGAGACCTAGGACAGAGCAGCCAGCTACAACTTGTATGCGGAATAAAGTAAGCCCGGTATGTTCACTCCCTGTTTGTACAACTACTTCAATAAACAACCAATTAAACTGGAAATAACGACTGGAAGATCTGTTCTGCTGGGTCTGTGTACGGTCACCCCTACTCCCTGTGTAGCAATGGCGATTGGAAAATAAGTCACTGGAAAGTTGCCATTACACATGAAATTCGGCCCATTGAGTCCACACCACAGTGACACCAATCCTACACTAATGCCATATTATTTTCCCTACATTTCTATCAACTCCCCACCCTCCCCCGATCAAGATTCTACCACTCACCTACACTTTGGACAATCTTCAATAATGGATTATGCTACCAATCTGCTTGTATTTGGGATGCGGGAGGAAATGGGAACAGATGGGATCCCACATAATCACAAGGAATACGTGCAAATGCCACATAGACATCCGGATTGAGCCTGGGGCTACCAGGGAACCTCCTTGCCTGAGGTCATCCCTTATTTGTCCTGTTTTTGTCTAGTCTTCCAGTTTTACCACACTCTCCCTACCACAATAAGTCTGAAGAAGAGTCCTGACCTGAAACATCACCTATCCTTTTCCTCCAGAGATGCAGCCTGACCTGCTGCATTACTCCAGCATTTTACATCTGTCTTTAAAATGTGATCCTTGCCTTTTAGAGATCCTATGAGCAGGAAACAAAGACTGCCCTGGGAGAATGTTGGAGACCAGCACTCAGTCTCTGTAAACCTAAATGTACCAGGAGATTTGTTGCCACGGATCGATTAAAGCATCAGATGGATGGTGTGGAGGTTCATCCCAGTCAGCCGTATTCATCAACGCCATACCATCAACAATATGGTAGGAATGCTTCCTTCCTTAGCAACACTGGCTCAGAACTTGCATCATTGTCAAAGCACCTTGCAGTAATGTGCAAGGTCCTGTTCAAACATTGCTTTAATCTCAGGAATCTATCCTTTTGATGCTCGTAAAAGTTATTTTGTGTCATTTAAAAAGAAAAGATGAGGAATGTTCTTGAGGCGAGATGATTGGTAAATCTCCAGTACATGTATTGTTAAAAAAAGCAAGGTGCTGGAGGATCTCGGCATGTCAGACAGCATTTGAGCTTAGTTTATTGTCAGGTACAGTGAAAAGCTTTTGTTGTGTGCTAACCAGTCTGCGGAAAGACAATAAATGATTCTGAGCATCTGTGGATCCACAGGGAGAGTCAATGTTTTGGAAATCATCCTACCACAACCAGAGAGCAGTGCTGAATTGCTATTTACCTGTTTGGTGACCCTCAGACTATCCTTGATTAGACTTTGCTGGCTTTACCTTGCACTAAACGTTATTCCCGTATCTATACACTGTAAATGGCTCGATTACAATCATGTATTGTCTTTTTGCTGACTGGATAGCGTGCAACAAAAGCTTTTCACTGTACCTCGGTACACGTGACAATAAACTAAACTCAACTGAACTGAACTGGGTGAAGCAGGAGCTGACAAGTGATAGGTGGAGCGGCAAGTCTGAAGAAGGGTATCGACCCGAAACATCCCACATTCCTTCTCTCCAGAGATGCTGTCTGACCCGCTGAGTTACTCCAACATTTTGTGTCTACCTAAGTGATAGGTGGATACAGGTGAGGAGGGATTGAAGAACATGGCACTTGGCGATGGGTGGACACACATCTACAATACTTCTAAACAAAATGGTACTGGTACACATATCATTCCTTGCCATTGGTGTCTATCACGGATCATTGTCCTATATGCGATTCAAGGGCCGATACCTAATTTAGTCAATAAATCTTATTTTTTAAAGTTCAGTAAAAAAAATTTGTAATATTAAACTTTTTACAAATTTTAAAATGTAGTTTAAAAAACTTTTTAGGGTTGCTAGAACACTACCAGCATGAACTGTCACAAAAACGTTTATACAATGCCTTCTTAACATATAAGAAAGCATTCTAGATATGTGTCCGTTCCTTGCTATATATTTATATAGAGTGTGTATGTATATATGTGTGTATACATACATGCATGTGTGTATGTATGTTATGCATAATTATGGGGAGGTAAGATTCAATGACAATTTTGCATTCATCACACGGACATAAACTCAGGGAAAAATATAATCTATACATAAATTACACATATCTTCTGCAAGACAGTAAAGAAAAAGACAGCAAAACAAAACCAAGTCAGCAGTGCAAAATATCTGATTAGATGATAACTCCATGGTAGTGTGAGAGGTCCAGAATGTTTGAAGACAGGGTTAGGGTTGTGCAGGTTAAGAACCTGATAATTGTATTAAAGCTTCTGTTCCTCAACCTGGCGGTGTTGGACTTCAGGCTTCTCTACGTTCTGCCGGACAGAAGCAGTGAGAAGAGGACGAGACACTGTGCATTACACCAGAAGATACATGTAATTTTCCTCTGTAACTCTGTGGGCTTCCTTGGACACGCTAGAGGCAGGAAACATGTTCCCAATGTTGGGGGAGTCCAGAACAAGGGGCCACAGTTTAAGAATAAGGGGTAGGCCATTTAGAACTGAGATGAGGAAAAACGTTTTCAGTCAGAGAGTTGTGAATCTGTGGAATTCTCTGCCTCAGAAGGCAGTGGAGGCCAATTCTCTGAATGCATTCAAGAGAGAGCTAGATAGAGCTCTTAAGGATAACGGAGTCAGGGGGTATGGGGAGAAGGCAGGAACGGGGTACTGATTGAGAATGATCAGCCATGATCACATTGAATGGCGGTGCTGGCTCGAAGGGCCGAATGGCCTCCTCCTGCACCTATTGTCTATTGTCTATTGACTGTTTTAAAAAAATTTTTTTTAATATTTTTTATTTTTGAAAAGCATATGTACAAATAGAAATAAGAAAAAACACATTTGTTACAAAGTTCTTACATAGCTTCAATTTTTAAATTTTTGAAGAGAGAAAGTAAAAATAAAAATAAAAAACTATAAACTTGGGGAGAGAGAATAAGAGGGTTAAAAAAAAGGATCTAACAATAAAAATTAAAGGGAGTAGATCCGGGAGACAATAACCACAGTTGTACATCCAACCCCTAACTCAAGTTTCAACTTTTAATTTAAATTTTTTATTTTAGTCCTGTGCCAAACCCATTTACTTTTCTAAAAATTCAATAAATGGAGACCATATTTTTAAAAATAACTCAGGTTTGTCGATTAAGGCAAACCTTATTTTTTCCAAATGCAGGGTCTCTGTCATTTCCGTAGTCCACATTTTAATTGTGGGGGTTATTGGTTTTTTCCAAAATTTAAGTATTAATTTTTTCGCAGTTATTAGACTGTAATCAAGAAAATGTTCCTGACTTACTGTAAAATTTGTAGTATGTTCTGATAATCCTAATATAATTAATTTTGGTTCCATATCTAATTTTTTATTAATAACTTTAGAAACTATTTTAAAAATCTCCAACCAGAAGTTTTGCATTTTTATACAAGTTACGAAAATATGAGTTAAATTAGCTTCTTGAAATTGACATTTATCACAAATAGGAGAGATACTAGGAAAAATCCTATTTAATTTCGTCTTCGAATAATGTAATCTATGTATTATTTTAAATTGTATTAAGGAATGTCTAGTATTCAATGAACATTGATGTATATGTATATGTCTATTGACTGTTACGGTTTCCTCCCACATCCCAATGATATGTGGTTTGTTCGATTAACTGGCCACTGTAAATGACAACGAGTGTGTCGGTGAGTGGTAGAATCTTAGGGGAGTGGATGTGAATGTTGGGAGAATAAAATAGGATTACTGTAAAGTTAATGTCAGCAGGCTCTTAAAGTTGGCACTGATTTGGTGGGCCAAAATAAATTTGTTTTTTCCATGCTGCATAACTGAGTGATCTGTGTAACTTTGACTCAAAAATAGTAAAGAAACTTCATGACGTAATTAAGACAAATAATGAAATTCACAGCGTTTACTGTACATGAACATATTTAGAACATGCATTATCATTGGAATTCCAATTTGGAAAGATGGTGAGATGTAACACTGATCATCTGGATGAGAAGAGACCTGTTTGTCATGCTTGGAATTCCAATTGCTGGCATGCTTAGTATTCTGATCCCACACATCGTGAATGACTGCTCACTGTGGCTTTTCCCTGGTGGCATCAAGGCTATCCACCCAGAAACTGATGCTGCCCTGGCCTGGATGTCTACCCTTGACCTACAACTTTAGGCTGTGCACGCCATACTCAAGAAGCAGAAGAAGAAGAAGAAGAAGAAGAAGAAGAAGAAGACAGTAGAAACAAACCCCATTTCAGAGACTGGTGGTCTTGCAAAGTTATACCATGATAAAATTAACTTGATTTCAATTTTACAGCAGGGGTGGGGGAGTGCCACGCAATCTTTGAAACCATTTTGTTTTTATTTTGCAGAGAATCATCCACCAACCTCTCCAAACAAATGCAACTGGTCAATTCACACAACTTCGAAATGTGATGTCAATTCTAATTGCCTAGATTACGATGGTGCTCCTACTGCCCCTTGCTCTTCCAATGGTCTACCCAATCCTCTCCACTTATCGAGCAGCACCATGCCCACTTCATATTCCAGACCACCTAAAATCCCCAGTCAAGGGCAGCATCTGAACTATGGTTTTCAGCCAATACACCAGAGCTTCCCACCACAGCCAGACAGTAAGTGTTTGATCATCTTAAATTAAGGGTGATGTTTATTCAAAAGTTCCGTCTCTGTGGAGCTCACAGAACAAGATCAGAAGTTGGAGGCCAATTTAAAGTAGATCATTAGTGTGGGTGTTTATGAACTTAGTGGCAAGTTAGGGGCGGCACGGTGGCGCAGCGGTAGAGTTGCTGCCTTACAGTGCTTGAAGCGCCAGAGACCCGGGTTTGATGCCAACTGTGGGTGCTGTCTGTACGGAGTTTGTATGTTCTCTCCGTGACCCTGTGGGTTTTTCTCCGAGATCTTCAGTTTAAATGGAATTAATTTTGAACAGCTTCCTGATTTGAGCAGTGTTTTCTTTTGAGACGTTTGAGTGGCTATAAATGTTTCCTGGTTTTGTTCCCTGGTACATTGTGGGCATGTGGTAATTACTTTATAGAGTTTACAGGCCTGCCGTAAGCATGTTTATATCCAGGGTGATGTGCTCTTACGGTGAGGTTGGGTCTTTGGTTATTGTGATGTTTTATGGAATGTTACTAATCTAAAATGATATATTACTTTAAGGCATTTAATCTCAATGAGGTTTATTGAGAAACTATGAATGTCAAATGCATTGGTTTATTGGGGCAGCACAAATGGCAAAGCTGTCTCTTCATGCCTCCAGAGACCTTGTGCGCTATTTCAAAAAAAAAAAGATAAAAAAAAAAGATTTTTTAGAGATACAGCGCGGAAACAGGCCCTTCGGCCCACCGAGTCCGTGCCGACCTGCACATTAACACTATCCTACACACACTAGGGACAATTTTTACATTTACCCAGTCAATTAACCTACATACCTGTACGTCTTTGGAGTGTGGGAGGAAACCGAAGATCTCGGAGAAAACCCACGCAGGTCACGGGGAGAACGTACAAACTCCGTACAGACGGCGCCCGCGGTCAGGATTGAACCTGAGTCTCCGGCGCAGCATTCGCTGTAAGGCAGCAACTCTACCGCTGCGCCACCGTGCCGCATGGGTTTCCTTCAGTTGATTTGGTTTCCTCCCACAATCCAAAACTGCTTGGGTCGGTAGACTTATTGGCCACTATAAATTGCCCTCTAGTTTGTTGGTGAGTTATGGCATTGGGGACAGTTAATGATTATAAAATGGGGTTAGTGTAAATGAGTGGTCGATGCCCAATGCAGATTCAGTTTCCACACAGCATTACATCATTAAAGGCAGACGTCTGGTAATCCATTCGGAAATTCTGAATCTACATTTTTTATTTCCTAGCATGGTAAAAATCAAATACCAGAGGGCATAATTGTAAGGTGAGAGGAGAAAATTTTGAAGGAGATGTGTAGGGCAAGTTCTTTTGACAAGAGTGAGTGAGCTGCCATGGATGGTGGTGAAGGCAGATATGATTATCACATTTAAGAGACTATTGGATAGGCACATGGGGGAATGGAGACATATGGATTATGTGGCAGGCAGATCAGTGTTGATCTTGGCATCATGTTCAGCACAGGCATTGAGGGTTGATGGGCCTGTTCCTGTGCATACTGTTCTATGTTCTGCAGTGGATGTTTTGAACCACCAAGTGGGATAATGCAGTTTGTAGATTCAATGCACTGTTTTCTTTTTCAACAACTTCCCTTCCTCAGGTTCTCAAACGCCAAGTCACAAACTGTACGGTCCTTTCCACACTGGAGCAGGAGAGGATGCAGTTCATTCAGACTCGGCAGCTGAACCTGTAAGTAGATCTCTTGTGAGCCAGTGGACTTGGAACTTTGGGTCTCCTCAACATGGCAGCTTTAACCCTAACCACATTACTCTGATGCGGGCAGTCACATTAAGAGTAACTCTAAAACCAGTTGGGGTGAGGATGAAATAGTTGCTGAAGGGTTGGAACCTTACTTTGCCCACTCCAACTGATACCTTCGTCAAGATGTTGGGAGGCCTTGATGAGAAAATTAACCCAAATAGTAAAAAAGAATGTGTAGGAGGGAACTGCAGAACTGCAGATGCTGGTTTACACCGAGGAAAGACACAAAATGCTGGAGTAACTCAGCGGGACAGGCAGCATCTCTGGATAGAAGGGAATGGGTGACGTTTCAGGTTGAGATCATTCTTCAGACTGAGAGTCAGGGGAGAGGGAGACACAGAGATATGGAAGGGTAAGGAGTGAAGATGAGAGATCAAAGGGGACATAGATTCAGGAAAATGTAGAATAGATCATTGTTCGCTAGGGGAAGGTGACAATGGAATAAATGGATTTAAGATATAAGGCACTGAAGATCTCATTGAATGGCAGAACACACTCAAAGGCAGGAGCGGTCTTACATTTCAATGTTCCTATAATCTGAAAAAATTGTATCCCTCATGCAAAATAAGTTGTATTATAGGGGTTGAATCCTGAAATCTATCATATCATGACTATTTTCAGAAATTGTGGCAGAAGTTTTAACTTGATTTTGCTCTCACGGACATAAAGTCACAGAGGCCTTCTGCACATGGATTATAAACGGATGTTGTGTCTTTGATTTCAAAGAGCCGTCACTCGGGATCACTTGAGGAATCAGGAAATGGGATGAATCCGGATCTAATTCCCAATCCGGTAAGTAGTCCTTCCTCCATTTAGTAGAATGCAAACATTGTTGCTGTTACGAACATCTCTCTGTCAAACGTATGTAGAGCCATTTCTACCATCGACAGTTCTCCTCGTCACTAGCTGAGGGGAAAGTTTACGTATGCACTGGGTGTTGACGAACAGCCTAGGGTAGAAGTGTTTAGAAATTATCTTGGAGAGCTCATTTTATGCCTTATGAGGGGGGGGGGGGAGGTTGGGGGGGGGGGGGGGGGAGGGAGGGAGGGTGCAGAAGTGAGCATTGGATGAAGATAAAGGTGCAGCCTGTAGATTCCTGAAGATGAGGTCACACACCTGAACAACCTGGTCACAGTTTAAGGATAAGGGGGAAGTCTTTTAGGATCGAGATGAGAACGTTTTTTTTCACACAGAGAGTGGTGAATCTGTGGAATTCTCTGCCACAGAAGGTAGTTGAGGCCAGTTCATTGGCTATATTTAAGAGGGAGTTAGATGTGGCCCTTGTGGTTAAAGGGATCAAGGGGTATGGAGAGAAGGCAGGTACGGGATACTGAGTTGGATGATCAGCCATGATCATATTGAATGGCGGTGCAGGCTCGAAGGGCCGAATGGCCTACTCCTGCACCTATTTTCTATGTTTCTATGTAACCCTGAGATAATTTAAACTGCTTCCATTGTTACAGGAAATAATGTTCATGGAACTGACATTCACCACTACCTCCAAAGCATGTATCTGTAAGACTTCCTTTCCCACTGTAAATACAGGACAACTTTCCTCTTTCCATTCCCTCCACAGATGCTACCCGACCCGCTGGGTTCCTCCAGCACTTTTTTTCCAGCATTTGTATCAGTTTCTTGTGTCACAATTTCCCTATCATTGACCCACAGGGAAAATCAATGTTTATTTTCCCTATGGGGACGAAAAGATAGAATTCCTGATGGCAAAGGATTAATCTGGTACAATTGGAATCCAACCAGTGAAAGATTCAACTCGATTGGCTTTTCCAATCCATGTTGTGTTCTCTGTATATAATGGATCATCTTACCAAATAGATGGGAGGCCTGGTTCCAATGCACAAGAATGTAATGGAACAGCACCTCATATTTCGCTTGGGTAGCTTACACCCCAGTGGTATGAACATTGACTTCTCGAACTTCAAATAGCCCTTGCTTTCCCTCTCTATCCCCTCCCCTTTCCCAGTTCTCCCACCGGTCTTACTGTCCCCGACTACATTCTATCTTTGTCCCGCCCACTCCCCTGACATCAGTCTGAAGAAGGGTCTCGACCCGCAACGTCACCCATTCCTTCTCTCCAGAGAAGCAGCCAGGCCCGCTGAGTTACTCCAGCATTTTGTGCCTACCTTCGATTTAAACCAGCATCTGCAGTTCTTTCCTACACAATGTAATGTCCTTGTTGCTTTATAGGTTCAGGTGGCAGAGAATGATAAGGAATTATGGGAGTCTCAGGTATTCTGTACTGACACAAGAGGACAATTGCCTCCGTTGAGCACAACAAACGTCAGAGTGGAAGATCAAGGTAAATAGTACACCAACTAGTTGACCTCCACTGAAGAATGTTCAGTGAAGGCTAAGAGTCACGCAACCAAGTAAATGAAAGGAAAGCCACAAATATTTTAAAGGGAGTGCATTAAGGGAGGAAGTTTATGCACAGGCATAAATCTGTGCAGCGTGAAGAACAGTTCAACAAAGCAATAAAGTAAATAAGATGCTAGATATCGGAAATATACTGTAGAATTATGGTGATTAGTTTACTTTAGAGATACGGCGCGGAAACAGGCCCTTCGGCCCACCGTGTCTGCGCCGCCCAGCGATCCCCGCACACTAACACTATCCTACACCCTAGGGACAATTTTTACATTTACCAAGCCAATTAACCGACAAACCTGTACGTCTTTGGAGTGTGGGAGGAAACCGAAGATCTCGGAGAAAACCCACGCAGGTCACGGGGAGAACGTACAAACTCCGTACAGACAGCACCCGTAGTCGGGATTGAACCCGGGTCTCCGGCGCTGCATTCGCTGTAAGGCACCAACTCTATCACTGCGCCACCATGCCACCCTGCGATCCAATATAGAAATTTAATGTAGTTCCAACTTAAGTTTTGGAAACAAAGTGCTGGAGTAGCTCAAAATGTCAGGCAGCATCTCTGGAGAACGTGGATAGGTGACATTTTGGGGTCATGACTTTCTTCAGTCTAAACCCGAAATGTCACCTATCCATGTTCTCCAGCGATGCTGCCTGACCTACTGTGTTACTCCAGCACTTTGTGTCTTCTTTTGTAAATCTTGTGTAAATCAGCATCTGCAGTTTCTTGTATCTTCTAAAGTATTTTGTCATCGCTGATGAGTACATGAAAAGTATTGGCCACTGGATTTACTCGCCTCTGAACATTCAGCTCCACTGAGGAATCATTTAGAATATAGACACAAAATGCTGAAGTAACAAAAAGTAGACACAAAATGCTTCTTCACACTGAAGAAGGATCTTGACCCGAAACGTCACCCATTCCTTCTCTCCAGAGATGCTACCTGTCCTGCAGAGTTATTCCAGCGTTTTGTGTCTATCTTTGGTTTCAACCAGCATCTGCAGTTCCTTCCTACACATTCAGAATACATTGCAGTGTTTTCCTGCAAACTACCAATCCGGACATCTTTAATTGAAGTCTTATGTCTTGATGCTGTCAAAGATGCAATATAATGTTTATTCTCTGATCGAGGTTTCAGAGCTCAGCCATCATCTTGACGAAGGTATCAGTTGGAGTGGGCAAAGTAAGGTTCCAACCCTTCAGCATCATCGGGTCAGGCAGCATCTCTGGAGAAAAATAATAGGTGACGTCAAAGAGCATGAAGAAAGGTTCCAATTGTAACGTCACATATTAGTTTTCTCCGGAGATGCTGCCTGACCCGCTGGGATACTCCAGCATTTTGTGTCTATCTTCGGTTAAACTGGCATCTGCAGTTCCATCCTATATCTTCTTCATCATTGTCTGAGGTATGATCAGACACGCTGTGGACAGTTACAGTTTGAAACCTGCACGCAGGAAAAATACCACATAGTTGGACTTACTGGAGAGTTGCTATTATACACGAAGATTTACAGTAGCATGGGCCAGTGCCTGAAGTAGAATACAAGGGAGGGATCAGGAAGAGACTACAGCAGCTGGTCAATGAACTAACGTACTTCAATCACTTGAACAGGGTGGCACGCTGGTGCAGTGGTAGATTTGCTGCCTTACAGCGCTTACAATGCCAGAGACCCGGGTTCGATCCTGGCTACGGGTCTGTACGGAGTTTGTACGTTCTCCCTGTGACTGCGTGAGTTTTCTCCTAAGAACTTCGGTTTCCACCCACACGTCTAAAGATGGACAGGTTTGTAGGTTAATTGGCTTGGTATGAATGTAAAAATTGGCCCTAGTGTAGGATAGTGTTAATTTGCGGGGATCGCTGGTCGGTGCGGACTCAGTGGGCCAAAGGGCCTGTTTCCGCGCCGTATCTCTAAACTAAACTAAACATGATGCCCAAGCTACATTGTACTGTGCAGTAACCTCCCAGTCTCCCTGGGGCTAAGGTACCACCGAACCTCTACGCCCAGATCCTGTGGCGGTTATAGTTTTGTAAACCGTGTTTTCTCCATTTTCTAGGTTTTGCAAGCCCCAGGTTTGTCCGCTGTACAACGTACACTTTCCCCTGCAGTCCGGAGATGGCCAAACTCTCCCATCTTCCTCTTGCTGCTGTCGTGAAACCTCTTGCTACTCTACCAGAAGGAGAGGTGAGGCCTCTTGTCTTCCCTGGAACAGGCTCTGCGATATCAATTCTCACGTCCTTCAGCATCACCATTGGTATGCTAAGCGTTGAAGGGTGGACAGGCTATTCTGACTGGTTTGTCGGATGTATTTTTGGGAGGAGCTATGGTTTGGTCGCTGAACAATCTGAACAATCTGAGCAAGCAGTCTCAATGAAGGTTTTGAAGAAAGTTGATTTGGGGATGTGGTTAATTCTGGAGCCTCTGAAACTCAGTGGAACCAAGTTACACCAACTGAAGCAAAGGCTAGAAAATAAAACACAACAGCACATGAACAGGCCTTTCAGCTCACACTGCCTGTGCCGAACATGAGGCCAAGATCAACTTTCATCTGCCCACACATAATCTATATCCCTCCATTCCCTGCATATCCATGTGCCTATCCAAAAGTCTCAAATGCCTCTATCCTATCTGGTTCCACCATCACCCTTGGCTGTATGTAAACAAAACTTTTCCTTTAAACTTTGCCCCTCTCACAAAGCTATACCCTTTAGTATTTGATATTTACATCCTGGGAAAAAAATTCTGTCTATCTATGCCTCTCATAATTTTGTATACTTATATCTGGTCTCACAACCTGTAGCATTCCAGAGAAAACAATCCAAGTGTGTCCAACGTCTAGAAATACAGAAACATAGAAACGTAGAAAATAGGTGCAGGAGCAGGCTATTCAGCCCTTCGAGCCAGCACCACCACTCAATATGATCATGGCTGATCATCCAAAATCAGTACCCCCTTTCTGGCTTTTTCCCCATATCCCTTGATTCCGTTAGGCCTAAGAGCTAAATCGAACTCTCTCTTAAAACATCCAGTGAATTGGCCTCCACTGCCTTCTGTGGCAGAGAATTCCACAGATTCACAACTCTCTGGGTGAATTTTTTTTTCCTCATCTCAATCATAAATGGCCGACCCCTTATTCTTAAACTGTGACCCCTGGTTCTGGACTACCCCAACATGGGGAACATTTTTCCTGCATCTAACCTGTCCAATCATTTAAGAATTTTATATATTTCTATATAAGATCCCCTCTCATCCTTCTAAATTCCAGCGAATACAAGCCCAGTCGACCCATTCTTTCATCATATATCAGTCCCGCCATCCCGGGAATTAACTTGGTGAATCCCTTGTAACAATAATGTCCTTCCTCAAATTAGGAGACCAAAATTGCACACAATACTCCAGGTGCAGTCTCACCAGGGCCCAGGGAAGAGAGGGGAAGTTTTGTTGCCTCCATCACAGTGAGGGGGTGTTTGGAGTCACTGTGATGGATGTTTGTGTTGGGGTCGTGTGTCCTGTGTTCTTTTCTTTTTTGCTGTGTTTTGTGACTGCTGAAATTTCGTTCGGTATTTATACCGAATGACAATAAAGTTTTGTTATACTGTTATACTGTTATACTGTTATACAACTGCTGCAGGACCTCCTTGCTCCTAAGCTCAAATCCTCTCGCAATGAAGGCCAACATGCCATTAGCTTTCTTCACTGCCTGCTGTACCTGCATGCTCTCCTTGTAGTTTATACTCTCTAATCTATGCTGCATTCAAGTAAATCTCCTCTGCACCTTCTCCAAAGTCCTCCACATTCTTCCTGTTCTGGGGTGACCAGAACTGCATACAACACTCCAAATGTGGCCGAACCAAATTTCTATAGATCTGCATCATGACTTATTCACTCTTGCACGAAACATTACCCCCTTTCTCCTGTATCTGTACCCTGTACACTGTGGATGGCTTGGTTGTAATAATCATGCATTGGCTTTCCGCTGACTGGATAGCTTTTCACTGTACCTATATCCCTTGATTCCCTTAGCCCTAAGAGCTAAATCCAACCAAAGCATCCAGTGAATTGGCCTCCACTGCCTTCTGTGGTGGAGAATTCCACAGATTCACAACTCTCTGGGTGAAATTTTCTTTCCTCATCTCAATCCTCAATGGCCTACCCCTTATTCTTAAAACTGTGGCCCCTGGTTCCGGACTCCCCCAATATCAAGGGTACATGTGAAAATTAAACTAAACTCAATTCCAATCATAATGATGTGGGAGGTATCACAAAATGCTGGAGTAACTTAGCGGGTCAGGCAGCATTTCTGGAGAGAAGGAATGGGTGACGTTATGGGTCTCGACCCGAAACGACACCCATTCCTTCTCTCCAGAGATGCTGCCTGACCCGCTGAGTTACTCCAGCATTTTTGTGATACCTTCGATTTGTACCAACATCTGCAGTTATTTTCCAACACATATTGATGCGGGATATGCAAGCTATGTGTGGCTGTTTGAAGAGATGATTTGTATTCTATACTGATCTGATGGTTGCACTTTGACTGATATTGGGTTTTAAGTAAAATGAAATCTTAACCGAAATGTATTAAATAGGCATGGTGAAATTTGCAAACATGCCCACTGAGAAAATGTGTACTCGGTTACAAGCACCTTAAAATAAATAGTTTATTGTTTGTTTTAGGCTCCTGTGCAGTTGGTGGACTGTGGTGAAAGTGGCCCGATACAGTGTGAGAAATGTGCAGCTTACATGTGCTCCATGATGCAGTTTCTGGACAATGGACGCACGTTTCAGTGTCCATTCTGTGACCATATCTCAACGGGTAAGTGAGTACAGACACTATACGTCTTCATTAAAATGTGGACGATATTATTGAGGTAGGAAAGTTAATATCGCTCTAGGAACTGTGAATTAGCAACTGCAGCTGACGTTTGAGATAACATCACAAACTGTCTTTTAAGCTCCGCTCAATACCACCATCACCATACAAATTCATTTCAATGCCAACTTGGTGGTCCGTCGAAAAGATGCTTTTGCCCCTTTTAAAACTGACATCAAAAGAAAAAAAAAAAATCGGCTTGGAACGTAAACAGATTTAAGAAAGGCCTGGATAGAGTGAATGTGGAGTGGACGTTTCCACTAGTGGGAGAGTCTAGGGCCAGAGGTCATAGCCTCGAATAAAAGGATGGACCTTTAGAAAGGAAATGAGGAGAAATTTCTTTAGTCAAAGGGTGGTGAATCTGTGGAATTCTTTGCTACAGACGGCTGTGGAGGCAAATGGTAAATGCACTATATTTTCTAACCTAGGATTTCGGAGAGAATATGAAAGATAAAGATTGCCATACATCAGAGGTGTTCAATGGTCGCGCTGGATTTCTTAGTTTAGTTTGGAGATACTGCGTGGAGACAGGCCCTTCGGCCCATCGAGTCCGCGCCGACCAGCAATCCCCTCACACTAACACTATCCTACACACACTAGAAACAATTAAAACATTTTACCAAGCCAACTAACTTTTAAACCTGTATGCCTTTGGAGTGTGGGAGGAAATCAGAACAACCGCAGAAAACCCATGCAATCACAGGGAGAACGTAAAACCCCGTACAGACAGCACCCGTGGTCAGGATCCCCAGTGGAGGTCTCTCTATAAGGGGGTCCTCCCGCTTTACATCGGGGACCTGGGGTGGAGAGTGTTGCATAAGGCAATAGCCTGTAACAGGTACTTGAGCCGGTTCACGGTCTCGTCTGCCGCCTGTCACTTCTGCGGTGAGGAGGAGACCGTGTACCATTTGTATACAGAGTGCGTGAGGTTACAGCCCCTGTTCCAGTATCTGAAGGGGCTGCTCCTCAAGTTCTGGCTACATTTTAGCCCTACGCTTTTAATTTTTGGGCACCCGGTACAGAGGGGGGAGGGTCAGGAGGGAGGAGGGGGTCTCCCTGTCGGTCTGCTCCTGGGCCTGGCCAAGATAGCCATCCGCGGGTCCAGGCAGCGGGCAGTCGACGGCCTCACAGAAGTCGGCTGCCTACCCCTGTTCCGGGCTTACGTCCGTGCCCGCGTGTCCCTGGAGAGGGAACACGCGGTGTCCACGGGAACTCTGGAGGCCTTCCGGGAACGCTGGTCGCCGCGGGGGGTTGAATGTATTGTTGACAGAGATGGCGGGATTTTAATGTGATAATTGTTTAATTTGTAAACTGCCGATACAGGCGGCTTTTGTTTGATCACATTTTGCTTAGTATGTTTGTATGTTTTTCTTTGGAATAAAACTTTTATATATTAAAAAAAAAAAAAAAGTGGTCAGGATCGAACAGGATCGAATTATTTAGAAGGACGAGAGGGGATCTTATCGAAACGTATAAGATTATTAAAGGGTTGGACACAGGAAGGGGTTAGAGGCAGGAAGCATGTTCCCAATGTTGGGGGAGTCCAGAACCAGGGGCCACAGTTTAAGAATAAGGGGTAGGCCATTTAGAACAGAGATGAGGAAAACCTTTTTCAGTCAGAGGGTTGTACATCTGTGGAACTCTCTGCCTCAGAAGGCAGTGAAGGCCAATTCTCTGAATGCATTCAAGAGAGAGCTAGATGGAGCTCTTAAGGATAGCGGAGTCAGGGGGTATGGGGAGAAGGCAGGAACAGGGTACTGATTGAGAATGATCAGCCATGATGACATTGAATGGTGGTGCTGGTTCGAAGGGCCGAATGGCCTACTCCTGCACCTATTATCTATTGCCTATTGCCTATTGCCTATTGAACCTGGGTCTCTGGTGCTGTAACTCGATTGCTGCCCCACCGTACTGCCCAAGGGGCCTTGGATTGGATTCTGGTGCCTTGGATTGTGAATAGCTGCTTAATGTTGCTGGCTGTGTTTTCTCAACCAGTGCCGGATTACTACTTTCACCCCATTGACTACACCGGGAAGCGGGCCGATCGTCTTCACAGGCCAGAGCTGTCCCTGGGCTCCTACGAGTTTCTGCTACCGGAACAGCGAAGCAAGGTAAGCCCATGGCTGAGGACAGCAGCAGCAGCAGTAGCAGGGTAGGGTCCATGGCGATCCACTGCATTCCTGCTCAGTTCACGGGGCTGCTGCTGTGGTCAGGCCTGCCTGGCCCACTTGCTCACTGCAAGCTTTCCAGTCTAAAACAAGATGGCGTAGGTTTAGGATGAAGGGTTAGAGGTTTAGACAGGATCTGAGGAAGAATGTTTGCACCCTAAGGAAGATTCTTTGCACCCTGAGGGTGATTGTCGTCTGTGACCCACTGCCTGAGGGAGTGGTGGAGGTAGAGACCCTCACAAGATTTACAAAGTGTGGAGATAAGCATTTGAATTACCACGGATTATCAGACTATGGACCCAGTGTGGGTAAATCAGATTAGAATAGGTCAGGGTAGACACAAAATGCTGGAGCAACTCAGCGGGTCAGGCAGCATCTCGGGAGAGAAGGAATGGGTGACGTTTCGGGTCGAGGTCCTTCTTCAGACTGATGTCTACTGCCTGACCCGTTGAGTTACTCCAGCATTTTGTGTCATCAGTCTGAAGAAGGGTCTGGACCCGAAACGTCGCCCATTCCTTCTCTCCCGAGATGCTGCCTGACCCACTGAGTTACTCCAGCAGTTTTGTGTCTACCTTCAATTTAAACCAGCCTCTGCAGTTTTTGTTCCTTAGAATAGGTCTGTGTGGATGTGATATGCCAATAGCATGACAGGATCTGTGCTCTAAAACTCAATAACAAATATTTCAGCATCAGCAAAGCTTTTCCCTTTAGACTAGTGAAGCCATACCATCTGCAGAAAAGCTCCAAAAAATAAATCTCATCAAATGACAGTCAGAAGGAATAACTCAGCAACAAATTAATACTTGCAACTGTAATGGGGCATCTAACTAGTGGAGTATATCTGGTTGTGTTTGACTGGGAATCATGGTGAAAAAATTGGCAGTTTCTCCTCTTTGTTCTTCCTACCCAGAGTGGCCGAGTTCCAGGTTCAGTGGGATTTATTTTCATGATTGATGTATCGTACAACGCAGTGAGGAGTGGCCTGCTTCACTTAGTCTGTGGCGAGTTGAAGAAAGTGGTCCACAATCTACCGAGGTAAGGAGATGTCAGCACTGAAACCTGTTCCTTGTGTGGTGATTGAACACAGCCTGTTGTAAGTACTGCCAGGTCTTTCTGATAAATGGGCTGAACTCAACACAAAGTATGTGTCTGAAGAAGGGTCTCGACCTGAAATGTCACCTATTCCTTTTCTCCAGTGATGCTGGAGTTACTCCAGCTTGTTGTGTCTTTCTTTGGTTTAAACCAGCATCTGCAGTTCCTTCCTACATAAAGAATGTGTCATCAGAAGCTCATCATCAGTGGCACGGTGGCGCAGTGGTAGAGTTGCTGCCTTATACCGCCCAAGACCCGGGTATGAAACTGACTGCGGATGCTGCCTTTACAGAGTTTGTACATTTTCCCTGTGACCTGCGTGGTTTTTTCTCCTGGACTCTGGTTTCCTCCCACACTCCCATGCTGTTCTTTAATTGAATTGAATCTGTACAGGCCAGTTTACAAACCTGGTTGTTCCTCCATGAGTTCCCTGTCTCGGCTCAGTTGTGGCAAAGTGTCAGCCTTTATTGAGGAGAGGAGTTCCTTTCACCGTGCCATTGTTCAACTTGAGAACCACAGGTAGCAAACCGACTTAGTCTGGGCAACTGGAGTCTGGAAACCGGTGCAGAGAAATGTCAAACTCTCATTATAGAGATGGAGCATTGACGTGGGATTTAAAGATGTGTCCTGGATGTGTTATGTTTAAGAGCTTATTTTAGGATGAGCTTTTGGGTATTTGATGTGGAAGTCTTCAGGTTTTTTGTCTAGTTGTCAGTACTTCCCTTTGCTTTAACTCTGGGGCACAATTAGATTGGGAAAAAAAAGTATTCACAAAATGCTGGAGTAACTCAGCGGGTCAGGCAGCATCTCGGGAGCGAAGGTATGGGTGACGTTTCGGGTCGAAAAAAATGTGCTCATGGAACTGAACGGTTCAGGCAGCATCTAGTTTCGTTTAGAGATATAGCATGGAAACAGGCCCGTCAACCCACCGAGCCCATACACTAGTTCTATCCCACACAAGGAACAATTTACAGAAGACAATTAACCTACAAACCTGCACGTCTTTGGAATATGAATGGAAACCGGAGCACTGGGAGAAACCCCACACGGTCACGGGGAGAACTTAGAAAATCCATACAGAGAGCACCCGTGGTCAGGATCGAACCAGGGTCTCTGGCGTTGTGAGGCAGCAACTCTACCGCTGCGCTTCCGCGCTGACCTCATGTCGGAACCAGAAACGTCACCATTCCATTCTTTCAACCGATGCTACCTGATCTGATGAATTCCTCCAACACTTTGTTTGTTGGTCAAGGTTCCAGCATCTGCAGTCTCTTGTGCCACTGTGTAATCAGTTGTGTGTTTTATTGATCAACAGGGAGCCCGGCACTGAGGAGTCGGCTGTGAAAGTGGGATTCCTAACGTACAATAAGGTTCTACATTTCTACAACGTGAAAAGCTCTCTGGTTCAGCCACAGATGATAGTGATGACCGACTTCTCCGATATGACAACGCCGATGTTTGATGGGTTCCTGGTCAACGTGAGGGAATCTGCTGCTCTCATCAACAAGTAAGAGCAAAGATCCGGGAACTTGCACACTGCAGCCAAGAAATAGCTGATCATAGCGAAAGAACTGGGCGGCACAGTGGCGCAGCAGTAGAGCTGCCGCCTTACAGCGCCGGAGACCCGGGTTCGATCCTGACCACGGGTCTTGTCCGTATGGAGTTTGTACGTTCTCTCCCCTGACCTGTGTGGGTTTCCTCCCACATCCCAAAGACGCACAGGTTTGTCTGTTAATTGGCTTGGTATAATTGTAAATTGTCCCCAGTGTGTGTCGTGTGTCATGCAACGAGACCTGGGTGTCGTGGTACACCAGTCATTGAAAGTAGGCATGCAGGTGCAGCAGGCCGTGAAGAAAGCGAATGGTATGTTGGCATTCATAGTGAGGGGATTTGAGTATAGGAGCAGGGAGGTTCTGCTGCAGTTGTACAGGGCATTGGTGAGACCACACCTGGAGTATTGCGTACAGTTTTGGTCTCCTAATCTGAGGAAAGACATTCTTGCCATAGAGGGAGTACAGAGAAGGTTCACCAGATTGATTCCTGGGATGGCAGGACTTTCATATGAAGAAAGACTGGATAGACTCGGCTTGTACTTGCTGGAATTTAGAAGATTGAGGGGGGATCTTATAGAAACTTACAAAATTCTTAAAGGGTTGGACAGGCTAGATGCAGGAAGATTGTTCCCGATGTTGGGGAAGTCCAGAACAAGGGGTCACAGTTTAAGGATAAGGGGGAAGTCTTTTAGGACCGAGATGAGAAAGTTTTTTTTCACACAGAGTGGTGAATCTGTGGAATTCTCTGCCACAGAAGGTAGTTGAGGCCAGTTCATTGGCTATATTTAAGAGGGAGTTAGATGTGGCCCTTGTGGCTAAAGGGATCAGGGGGTATGGAGAGAAGGCAGGTACAGGATACTGAGTTGGATGATCAGCCATGATCATATTGAATGGCGGTGCAGGTTCAAAGGGCCGAATGGCCTACTCCTATTTTCTATGTTTCTAGTGTGCGGGGATCGCTGGTCGGCGTGGACTCGGTGGGCCGAAGGGCCTGTTTCTGCGCTGTATCTCTAAACTAAACATTGTCAAAACAGTGGTGCACCAATCCCTTGGTCTCCCTGTAAAGGCAAAGGATCTTCTTTGCCCTTAAACCTCTGGTTGCACTGAATGGAAGGGGTTTGATCTTCTGTTTGTTTCACAGTGTTTCCTCTGCCCTTCTGTTCCAGTTTGCTGGATAGGATCCCATTGCTGTTTGCTGACACTCCTGAAGTGGACGTGCTGTTTGGCCCAGTAATCCAGGCTGGTCTGGAAGCTCTGAAGGTAACAAGATGGCAGCTTTGAGTTTGAACTTTGGGCATGGCAGCAGGACATTACAGTGGCACAGCGATAGCGTTGCTGCTTTACAACGCCAGAGACTTGGGCTCGATCCTGACCACGGGTGCTGTCTGTATGGAGATTGTACGTTCTCCCCTGACCTACATGGGTTTCCTCCCACACTCCAAAGATGTACAGGTTTGTAGGTTAATTGGCTTGGTAAATTGTCCTTAGTGCGTGTAGGGGGATATCTGGGGATTACTGGTCGCCGCGGACATGGTGGGTCGAAGGACCTCTCTAAACTATCTCTAAACTAAACAAAGTAGGTTTCGCCCATTTATTTCACGATAGCTTGTACATTGCATATAGCAGTCCGCACTACAATCAGACATTGCAAGAGTGTCATTGATACTTGGGTCCCATTAATTGATTGTTGAGGTCTCCCAATGTCCTGGCCGACTTTCCTTGGTTTCCCCACCTTTCCACCCACCTAAACCAATATTTCTTGTATTGGATCCTGTACTGGACACTGACCCGCGAACCGTTCAACGAGAGTCTATTTGTGGCCATTACTTGAGGTTTGACCGATGAACAAGGCAGCTCTTGATAAAAGTCTGCAGTAATGATCTAATGAGGCAACTCTTTGCACACCAGCATCAAAAACAGTGGATTCGTTAGCTCTCCATGGGAATCTTACAGTATGAAAATTATCTCCCTGTAAATTGTAATGGTTTTCTTCAGAGGGACAATAGATCCACTTTGATTCACGATGAGTTGGCCTTATGACAAAGGCCAGAGATGAAAAACACAAGGTCTGAGACAAAAGAATTGAAGAGTTGCAAATTGTGAAGCTGGAGAGAGGAATGGAGGTGGAAGCAGAGGGGAGAAATAGGTGTGAGTGCAGGTGGGGGCACAGGGAGAGGGAGGGGGTATGTTATATGGGGGAGGGAGGGGGTTAGGGTCATGTAGTTACCAAACATTGGGGAATTTACTGTTCATAGTGTTGGGTTGTAAGCTACCCAAGCGGAGATCAGATGGTTGATAACTAGGGGACAGCTTGAGACAAGGCAATTTAAGCTGTATTTAGCTAGTGCAAATTAGTGGGTGAAAACTTTATTCAGTGGCAGGTGACATAAGAAGAACAAAAGCCTGTGGGGAGTTTGTGGGAAGCACGGAGTTAAATGCAGTGAGTGCCAACACTAAACACCAGAGGACATAGGTTCAAGGTGAAGGGGAAAAGATTTAATGGGAATCCGAGGGGTAACTTTTTCACCCAGAGGATGGTGGGTGTATGGAACAAGGTGCCAGAGGAGGTAGTTGAGGCTGGGACTATCCC
This sequence comes from Rhinoraja longicauda, assembly GCF_053455715.1. Classification (NCBI taxonomy): domain Eukaryota; kingdom Metazoa; phylum Chordata; class Chondrichthyes; order Rajiformes; family Arhynchobatidae; genus Rhinoraja; species Rhinoraja longicauda. The sequence continues at coordinate 13,963,162 of NC_135988.1, forward strand.
ATCGTTTAAGAAACAGTTGGACAGGTACATGGATAGGACAGGTTTGGAGGGTTATGGACCAAGCGCAGGCAAGTGGGACTAGGGTAGCTGGGACATTGTTGGTCGGTGTGGGCGAGTTGGGTCGAAGGGCCTGTTTCCACACTGTATCAATCGATGACTCTACGACTGGCAGGATCTGGTTTTGGAAGAAGGCACTAATTATTGTCCCCATCTTTCTTTTTGACTCCATCAGGCTGCCGAATGCTTTGGCAAACTTGTCATATTCCACACCTCTCTGCCTACCGTGGCTGTACAGGGAACCCTGAGGAACCACAACACTGGCAAGGAGCAGGTACGGAATGGGAAATGGGTGCCAAAACATGGCGGTGCCCACAGATATAAATGTGCAAAAGGAATTATACTTTGCAGTTGCATATTTAGTTTTAGTTTCGAGATACTGTGCGGAAACTGGCCCTTCAGCCCACCGAGTCCGTGCTGACCAGCGGATCGCGCAGTAACACTATCCTACTCACTGGTGACAATGTACAATTCTACCAAAGCCAATTAACCTACAAACCAAATGTTTTTGGAGTGGGGGAGGAAACCGGAGATCCACAGAAACTTGTCCCATCCATGCGGGTCACAGCTGCCTGCATTTGGCCCATTTCTCTATAAACTTTTTCTATCCACCAACCTGCCCAAAAGTCTTTTAAACGATGTTTCTGGACCTGCCTCTGCTACTTCATCTGACAGATCGTTCCACCCTGTGTGTGTGAAAGTTGCCATTCAGGTTCCTATTAAATCTTTCCCCACTCTTATTAAACCTGTGCCCACTGGTTCTTGATTCCCCTGCTCTGGGTGAAAGATTCTACCCCCCTCATGATTTTATACGCTCCCCTCATGATTTGACACACCTTATTTCAGTTTGAAATAATTTCATGTATTTGGCAAAGGAAAACATTGGGTAACAAGAAAACTGTCACATATTAACCTTCCATAAGGAATCGCTAAAATAATTTGCAGATCGTGTGTGTTTAATTTATTTCCCAGCATGTCCTTCACCCCCCTGATCCACAAGCAAGCCATGTCACTTTGTGACAGGAGGTCAGAGGCTGCGCTAAAGTTACGGGGTATTACGTGGGCGGCACGGTGGCGCAGCGGTAGAGTCGCTGCCCTACAGCGCCAGAGACCCGGGTTCGATCCTGACCACGGGTGCTGTCTGTATGGAGTTTGTACGCTCTGCCCCTGACCTGCATGGGTTTTCTCCAGGTGCTCCGATTTCCTCCCACGCTCCAAAGACATACACGTTTGTAAGCTAGTTGGCATGGTACAAATGTAAAATTGTCCCTAGTGTGTGTAGGATAATGCTAGTGTGCGGGGATCACTGGTCAGCACAGACTAGGTGTGTCGAAGGGCCTGTTGGCATGCTGTATCTCTAAACTAATTTGCACTGCAGTTTCCTCAAGCTGGCTTGGCTGAGGAGTGGGTGAGGGGCTTAGGAGTGTATTGTTACTTGCATGAAGTGTTTAAAAGGATCAGCGCAGAGATTGAGGCTGTCTGCGCTGAGGTGTCGGTCCTTGTTCCAGCCTCAGAGCAGCTACTACCAGACGTTGGCCAAGCAGTGCGTGCAGCAAGGCTGCTCTGTGGACCTCTTCCTCTTCTCTGACCAGCATGTGGACACGTCCTCCCTGCTTCTGGTGACCTTCAAGACCGGGGGAAACCTCTACCACTACAGCAACTTCAAGGTTACACCTTTCTTAATCAGACAGCTTTAGCTCGATCTAAGTCTATTCTGGGTCTGTCTTGGCTCAGTAGCTAGAACTCGTTTGATGTGCTTGGCAGGCTCGGGGAGATGCAGAGCAGTTCCAGGGAGACATTCAGAGGAACGTGGAGAAGGTGCTGGCGTTCCACGCTGCCATGAACGTCCACACAAGGAAAGGTACTTTTCTTGATCTTCTGAGTGTTTGCTGTGTCCATGTAATACTTTCCAGGTGAACCTCCACAATATCTTCACTGATTCCTCGCATAAAACCCAAAGCTATAGAACCCATTTTCTTCATCGCTTTTCCTTCTTTGACCAGTTATCAGATGCCTCCAGGAACTGCCATAACCTGACTCACTCTGTACTTGTAAGCACAGTGGGGTGCAGTGGCCCAGCGGTAGAGTTGCTGCCTCACAGCGCCAAAGACCCGGGTTTGATCCTGTCTGTACAGAGTTTGTACGTTCTCCCTGTGACCGCGTGGGGTTCCTCCAGGTGCTCCGGTTTCCTTCCATGCTCCAAAGATGTTCAGGTTTGTAGGTTAATTTGCTTCGTTAAACTTGTCCCGAGTGTTTGGGATAGTGTTGGTGTACGGGAGACGTTGGTTAGCATGGACTCAGTGGGCCGAAAGGCCTTTTTTCCTTGCTGCATCTCTAAAATCACTGTCAAAGACTCACTGCTTACTAACCACCCCCTTCAGTAAGCCTCAAGTTGACTCAAACATTTCTTCTAATGACTGCACTTCTCTCCCCTTTCTTCCCCACTTATACCCTGCCCGAGCAAGTAGCTTCTTGTTCAAATCTCCATCTCAGCTCCTCTTTATCACTACAGCCACTGTATGTTACCCACCTGGGCAGCACAGTGGCGCAGCGGCAGAGTTGCTGTCCCCGGTTCGATCCTGACTACAGGCGCTGTCTGTACGGAGTTTGTACTTTCTCCCCGTGACCTGCGTGGGTTTTCTCTGGGATTTCCCATTTTCCTTCCACACTCCAAAGGCATACAGGTTTGTAGGCTGATTATACCCAGTGTGTAGGATAGTGTTAGTGTGCGGGGATCGCTGGTCGGCGCGAACTCAGTGGGCCAAAGGGCCTGTCTCTAAACTAAACTAAACCTGTAACTTGTATAGGATCTTCCCTCAGACAAGACATTATGAGAATGTTACCTATGTCCCAGTAGTAAAACAAGAGCATAACCCAGCCAGATTAATGTTTCAGTCACATTATTTGCCTAACATTGCCTCAGAAGGCAGTGGAGGCCAATTCTCTGAATGCATTCAAGAGAGAGCTGGATAGAGTTCTTAAGGATAGCGGAGTCAGGGGGTATGGGGAGAGGGCAGGAACGGGGTACTGATTGAGAATGATCAGCCATGATCACATTGAATGGCGGTGCTGGCTCAAAGGGCCGAATGGCCTCCTCCTGCACCTATTGTCTATTGTCTAACACTGTAAGTTGTCAAAAGGTAACCGGGCATCCAATTTCTTAAACTTTAAGCAACGAGACCAAAACCAAACTCCATATGTCAGGCAGCATCTGTGAAGGCAAAGGGCTAGTCGATGTTTCAGCTTGGGACCCTGCCAAGGCATGTAATCCCTCTCTTGATTTGAGACCAGCACAAGAGGCAGATGTGATTTGAATCTTGACACAAAAGATACGGACTGCAGATACGGATTGAAAGATACTGCCTGACCTGCTGAGTTCCTCCAGCACCTTGTACAGTGACTTAAATGTTGTTTTGTTCTGGGCCCCAGGTATCAGAGCGACCAAATATTATGGCTCCTTTCACATGAACTCGAGTGAGATGGAACTGGCTGCTATTGACAGTGACAAGACACTGGTGGTGGAGTTCAAACATTATGGGACACTGCATGAGGAGGATGGTGTGCCCATACAGGTAAATCCTCCCAACATCAACACAAATGCTGGAGTAACTCAGTGGGACATAGAAACATAGAAAAGTAGGTGCAGGAGTAGGTCATTCAGCCCTTCGAGCCAGAACCGCCATTCAATATGATCATGGCTGAGCATCTAAAATCAGTACCCCGTTCCTGCTTTTTCTCCATATTCCTTTGATTCCTTTAGCCCTAGGTCTAACTCTCTCTTGAAAACATCCAGTGAATTGGCCTCCACTGCCTTCTGTGGCAGAGAATTCCACAGATTCACAACTCTGGGTGAAGAAATTTTTCCTCATCTCAGTCCTAAATGGCCTACCCCTTATTCTTAAATTGTGACCCCTGGTTCTGGACTCCCCCAACATCAGGAACATTTTTCCTGCATCTAGCCTGTCCAATCCTTTAAGAATTTTATATGTTTCTATAAGATCCCCTCTCATCCTTCTGAATTCCAATGAATACAAGCCCAGGCGACCCATTCTTTCATCATATGTCGGTCCCGCCATCCTGGGAATTAACCTGGTGAACCTACGCTGTACTCCCTCAATAGCAAAAATGTCCTTCCTCAAATTAGGAGACCAAAATTGCACACAATACTCCAGGTGTGGTCCCACCAGGGCCCTGTACAACTGTACCTCCTTGCTCCTAAACTCAAATCCTCATGTAATGATGGCAAACATGCCATTAGCGTTTTTCACTGCCTGCTGTAACTGCATGCTTACTTTCAGTGACTGATGTACAAGCACACCCAGGTTTTGTTGCACCTCCACTTTTCCTAATCTGACACCATTCAGATAATAATCTGCCTTCTTCTTCTTGCCACCAAAGTGGACAACCTCTCATTTATCCACATTAAACTGCATCTGCCATGCATCTGCCCACTCACCCAACTTATCCAAGTCACCCTGCAGCCTCATAGCATCCTCATTACAACTCACACTGCCACCCAGCTTTGTGTTATCTGCAAACTTGGAGATGTCAGATTTAATTCCCACATCTAAATCGTTAATAGGTAGGCAGCATCTCTGGATAGAAGGAATGGGTGACGTTTGGGGTCGAGACCCTTCTCAGTCTGAAGAAGGGTCTCGACCCGAAACGTCACCCATTCTCTCCAGAGATGCTGCCTGTCCCGCTGAGTTACTCCAGCTTTTTGTGCCTATCTTTGGTTTAAAACAGCATCTGCAGATCCTTCCTACACTGTGTTGTTTTATAGGAAAATAACTGCAGATGCTGGTACAAATGGAAGGTATCACAAAATGCTGGAGTAACTCAGCAGCTCAGGCAGCATCTAGGAGAGAGGGAATGGGTGACGTTTCGGGTCGAGACCCTTCTTCAGTTCTTCAGTCTGAAGAAGGGTCTCGACCCGAAACGTCACCCATTCTCTCTGTCCTGGATGCTGCCTGACCTGCTGAGTTACTCCAGCATTTTGTGATACCTGTGTTGTTCTATGTTCTGTTCTGTGTTCACACCTTGAGCTGACCATCCTTGTTGCTTGCTCCTAGTTTGTGCTCCTCTACACAACAGTCAATGGTCAGCGCAGACTCAGAATCCATAACATTGTCCTCAACTGCTCCAGCCAGCTGACTGACACCTTCAGGACATCACAGGCTGAAACCCTGTTGAACTACTTTGCCAAGTCAGGTGAGTAACGCGGCAGACTGGTCACACGCAGTAGCGGGCCAAGCTAGTTCCACATTGCAAACCGTCCAAAGAAGGCAAGGGTGCAGAGGGTTAGCATACGATGAGCATTAGACGACACTGGGCCTGTACTCGCTGGGGTTTAGAAGGACGAGGGGGGAACACGGTACACGTAACAATAAACGAAACTGAACTGAGGGATAACTGAAGGATAACATCTCTCGAGCTTGCTCCATTCAATAAAATCAGGGCTGAACCCATGGAGCTTCCATACTCCTGAATAGACCCACCAGCTTTCAAAATGTGCAGGAAAGAACTGCAGATGCTGGGGGTTTAAATCGAAGGTAGACACGAAATGCTGGAGTAACTCAATGGGTCAGGCAGCATCTCTGGAGAGAAGGAACCTTTGGGTCTCGACCCGAAACGTCGCCCATTCCTTCTCTCCAGAGATGCTGCCTGACAGCAGGCAGTGAAGAAAGCCAATGGAATGTTGGCCTTCATAACAAGAGGAGTTGAGTATAGGAGCAAAGAGGTCCTTCTGCAGTTGTACAGGGCCCTAGTGAGACCGCATTAGGGTCCAGCATTCTGTGTCTACCAACAGCTTTCAAATCTCCTCTGTGCCCAAAAATCTACCAGTCTCGGCACTGGGTATCTACACCAAGTGAGACAGTGCCAGAGAGCCCTGAAAGTGAGGAAATGTCTCTCGCTGCAGTGTGAAGTGTGTTACAAACCTTCAAGCAATGCAGTGGAGCGTCTGATCAACTGAAGTTAATCACCAGGCCGCGCGCGGCCAGCCGAGGAGATTAATCAGTTGGTTCACAAAAATAATTGTGCATCTTCCTTCATTTTCTTTCCTCTGTTACTTTACTATGATGTTTAGTTCAGTTTTTAGTTTAGAGATACGGCACAGAAACAGGCCCTTCGGCCCACCGAGCCCGCACCGACCAGCGATTAAGACTATCCTACACACACTAGGGACAATTTACGTTAACTCCAAAGACGTACAGGTATGTAGGTTAATTGACTGGGTAAATGCAAAAATTGTCCCTGGTGTGTGTAGGATAGTGTTAATGTGCGGGGATCGCTGGACGGCGTGGACTCGGTGGGCCGAAGGGCCTGCTTCCTCGCTGTATCTCTAAATCTAAAAATCTAAATCTAAAAAGCCAATTAATGTACATACCTGTACGTCTTTGGAGCGTGCGAGGAAACCGAAGATCTCGGAGAAAACCCACGCAGGTCACGGGGAGGACGTACAAACTCCGTACAGACGGCGCCCGTAGTCAGGATGGAACCCGGGTCTCCGGCGCTGCATTCGCTGTAAGACAGCAACTCTACCGCTGCGCCACCGCGCTGCCCTGTTGTTAAAGTAGTCCTTGGCTGCACAAGGCCATAGGGAAAACTTCCCTGCGTGGCCGGCAGATTTGCCAGTGACTGACTGTGTGTGTATCTCTGTCTTGGCAGCTTACCACATGGTGCTCAGTCATTCCACCGAGACGGTGCGGGGCGAGCTGGTGAGCCAGGTGATGCGGATGTTGGCCTGTTACCGAAAGCACTGTGCCCAAGCTCCAGCCCACAGGGGCCAGGTGAGACCAGGGTGGGTGACCATTTGATGCCACCCTTGGCATGAGGTAGCGTAGGTTATCTGGGTTTCACTCCGCTGCCATGAATGGTGATGGAACGGTCAGTGACTGGAATCCAAGATCATTGCAGTTGATGTTATTAGTTCTTCACATCACAGCTCATTAATCACAAGCTCATAAACGATAGGAGAGAAATAGGCCATTCGGCCCATCAAGTCTACTCTGCCATCCAATCGTGGCTGATCTATCTCTCCCTCCTAACCCCATTCTCCTGCCTTCTCACCATAACCCGTGACTCACGCACTAATCAAGAATATATCTATCTCTGCCTTGAAAATATCCATTGACTTGGCCTCCACAGCCTCCTGCGGCACAGAATTCCACAGATTCACCACCAGCACTACAGAATGTTCTGTCTGCATTATATGCTGCTAACAGAGGTGCTGCCACAATAGACAATAGGTGCAGGTGGAGGCCATTCGGCCCTTCGAGCCAGCACCGCCATTCAATGTGATCATGGCTGATCATTCTCAATCATTACCCCGTCCCTGCCTTCTCCCCATACCCCCTGACTCCGCTATCCTTAAGAGCTCTATCCAGCTCTCTCTTGAATGCATTCAGAGAATTGCCCTCCACCGCCTTCTGAGGCAGAGAATTCCACAGATTCACAACTCTCTGACTGAAAAAGTTTTTCCTCGTCTCAGTTCTAAATGGCCTACCCCTTATTCTTAAACTGTGGCCCCATAACGCCAGGTTCAATCCTGGCCACCGGTGCTATCTGTGCGGAGTTTAGTTTAGTTTAGAGATACAGTGCGGAAACAGGCCCTTCGGCCCACCGAGTCCACACTGACCAACGATCCCCGCACATTAACACTATCCTACACACACTGGGGGCAATTTACATGTTTTGCCCAGCCAATTGACCTACAAACCTGGACGTCTTTTGAGTGTCGGAGAGAACCGAAGATCTCGGTGAAAGGCCACGCAGGTCACGTAGGTAGAACGTACAAACTCCGCGCAGCCAAGTACCCGCAGGCAGGATCGAACCGGGGTCTAGGCGCCACAAGGCAGCAACTCTAGTGCTGCGCCACCGTGCCGTCAAAACTATTGGTCATTCACACCACATTAATCCTCCGTCTGTATTGTGTGTGCACAGCGCTGCAGGGCATCGATGTGCTGCCACACAGCTCCAACATCGCAGGTTCAATCCTGACCACCGGTGCTGTCTGTGCAGAGTTGGAAAGTCCAGTCACGCTCATTGGCGCCACCTTGTGTTGGAACTAATTCTAATGCTTTGCTCTCCAATAGATGGTGATGCCCCAGTTTCTAAAAGTCCTGCCTCTGTACGTGAATTGCCTGCGGAAGAGCAAAGTGTTGCTTGAAGGGCCAGAATCCCCCATCGCTGAGAGAGCCTACCTCAGGCACGTGGTCATGTCCATGGATATTGCAGAGACCAATGACTTCTTCTACCCTTGCCTCTTGCCAATAGTAAGTATCCTGACTGTGGAATCGCCGCCAACCTTGCCTGCCTTGAACAGAGGCTAAAGATAGACACAACGTGCAAGAGTAACTCAGTGGGTCTGCCAGCATCTCTGGAGAAAAAAGGATGGATGAGTGATGTTTCAGGTCAGACTGTGACATTTAAGAGACCTTTAGACAGTCACATGGATATGCAGGGAGTGGAGGGATATGGGTTATGTGCAGGTAGATAAGAGATGGTCTTGGCATTATGTTTTGCACAGGCATTGTGGGCCGATTGGCCTGTTCTATGTTCCAGACATCCTAACTGGTCTATACTGAAGATGGACCCAAAATGCTGAAGTAACTCAACACGTGAGGCAGCATCTCTGGAGAAAAAGGGTCTGAAGAAGGGTCTTGACCCGGAAAATCACCTATTCCTTTTCTCCAGAGATTCTGCCTGACCCGCCGAGTTACTCCAGCACTTTGTGCCTATCTTTGGTGTAAACCAGCGTCTGCTGTTCCTTCCTCCACATCCTAGTGTAGTGAGACCAGTGTGAGAGTAATGGTAGTGGGCAGGTCCACGAGATGGTGAACGGTGGTCCAGGCAAGCACACAAACCTAACCACGGGCGCCGTCTGTACGGAGTTTGTACGTTCTCCCCGTGACCTGCGTGGGTTTTCTCATAGATCTCCGGTTTCCTCCCACACTCCAAAGACACACAGGTTTGTGGGTTAATTGACTTGGTAGTGCGTTTGTAGGGTAAGTGTTAGTGTGCGGGGATCGCTGGTCGGTGCGGACAAGGGCTGTATCTCTAGAGCAGTGGTTCCCAACCTGTGGGTCGCGACCCCAAATGGGGTCGCGACACCAATGCCATGGGGTCGTTAAATGATTTTGAGCTGATATGAATATTATATAAAACACGGTGAAATGCATATTAAGATAGTTATATAAATTCATACTATGAAACTAAATGTAACAGTTCCCTAAGTCACTCAACACAACGTGTTGTCACTCAAGCCAGTATTGAACATTTTTGGTTTCTGTTTTGTCTTGGTCGCGCCACCGCTGTCGCTCCTCCCACTTACCTAGTGTTGTACGCGCGCTTGCAGTGACACGTAGTTAGTTTTGTTCGAGTGATTCTTAACCCTTTAAAAATGAGTGTAAGAAAGAGAAAGTACAGTGATGATTTCTTGAAATGGGGATTCACTGACATAGTTAATGCAGGTGTGGAAAGACCACAGTGTGTAGTATGTTTGGAAGTTCTTGCTCATGAGTCTATGAAACCAGCTAAACTTCAAAGACATCTCGAAACTAAGCACCCTGATTTGAAAGATAAAAGTATTGACTTTTTTAAAGCAAAAGTTGTTGGTGTCAAAAGCCGCCGGCTTGATAGCAGTGGATTATTTCAAAACAAAAATGTAGCCGCCATTGAAGCTTCATACACGGTTGCATTAAGAATAGCACGTGCTAAAAAGCCACACACAATAGCTGAGAATCTTATTTTTCCATGCACCAAAGATATTGTACGTCTCATGATCGGTCCTGAAGCGGTAAATAAATTATCGCTTCTATCCGTGTCAAACAATACGGTAAAACGAAGGATAACAGATATGTCCGAGGATATTTTATGCCAAATTATTCAAGAATTAAAAGAAACTCCAACTGGGCTGTTCAGCATACAGCTTGATGAAACTACTGATGTGACAAACTTTGCACAACTTCTTGTGTATGTTCGTTATTATAAAAATGAAAAAATTAAAGAAGAATTCTTGTGTTGTAAGCCTCTGCAAACTTCAACTACTGCTGCTGATATTTTTGATTTAATTGATGATTTCTTTAATGAACATTCAATTGAATGGAAGAAATTATGCGGAGTTTGTACTGACGGGGCACCTGCAATGCTCGGCTGTAAGTCTGGCTTCCAATCGTTGGTTAAAAAAGTGACTCCAGAAGTAATTGGGACTCACTGCATGATTCATCGACAAGTATTAGCTACCAAGACGTTACCTGAACCATTGAAAGAAGTGCTTAACCGAGTGATTAAAGCAGTAAATGTCGTTAAATCAAGGCCACTTGCAACACGGCTCTTCAAAGTTTTATGTGAGGATTTGGGATCAACGCATGAAGCACTATTGTTTCACACAGAGGTAAGATGGCTCTCGAAAGGAAAGGCGTTGAAGAGATTTTTTGAATTAAGAGGAGAGCTTCAAATATTTCTCGATTCTCAAAATGCAAGCGAATATGAATCATTGTTGACGGATGAATTTACGTTGTGCAAATTGGCATACCTGGTCGACATTTTTGAGATATTTAATAGTGTTAATACAGGATTACAGGGTAAGGAAAGTACGATAATATCTTTGTCTGAAAACATATCGTCTTTCAAAATGAAATTGGAACTCTGGATCACCAAAATTAACCATAAGAAATTATACATGTTCCCAACACTTGTCCAATTTGTTGAAGAAGCGGCAAATGAAATTAACATCGATGACTTATATAGCTTGATACAAGAGCATTTGGAAATTCTTACTGTTCGATTAAGAAGTTATTTTCCTGATGAATGTTGCAAATCTTTCTCCCTTACAATCAACCCATTCAATGCCAATGTATCTAATATCCCTGAAGCAGCAGAAGAAGAGTTCATCGACTTAAAAAACAATTTTGAAGCTAAATCATGGTTTGGTGAATTGCAACTACAAGAATTTTGGGCAAAAAGTTTCCAAAAATTCCCAGTAATATCAGAAATCGCGATAAGGAATTTATTGCCCTTCCCAACAACTTACTTATGTGAAGCAGCATTCTCCCAACTTCTCATCCTTAAAAACAAATACCGAAATAAATTAAATCTGGAAGACGACTTGAGGTGTGCCATATCGACAACGGAGCCCAGGATAGAATTGCTAGCTAAAAAACTGCAATACCAGCCGTCTCATTAAAGTCAGTTCATAAACATATTTTACATAACGGTGGAAATTTGTGTGTTCGAACAATTTTGAATTGATTTGCAATTAATTAATGTTTGTAGGAGCTTTGGAATTTTTTATGAATAAATAATCTATAATTCAATAATCGCAATATATGGCAGTTTGTTGTACAAAAACCGAATGTATATATAAGATATTTTAAGGGTTGGGGTCGCTTCATGATTGCTTGTTCTAAAATGGGTCGCTATATTTGAAAGGTTGGGAACCACTGCTCTAGAGTAAAGGAGACTGATGTGAACAGCAGGGGTTGTACTGGGCAGTTGTGTTAAACCTGACTCGCCATGATCACATTGAATGGTGGTGCTGGCTCAAAGGGCTAAATGGCCTACTCCTGCACCTATTTTCTGTTTCTATGTTCCTCTCTCTCTCTCTACGGCAGCACGATGTGAGTGGGAGCCAAGCGTTGCTGCCTCGTGCTGCCCGATGCTCACGCAGGTGGCTGTCAGACAAGGGCTTCTACCTGCTGGCGGATGGACTCAGTCTGCTGCTGTGGATCGGGATGTACGCCCCCACTGAGTGGATCCAGAATGTCTTTGGCGTGCCCTCCTTCAGTGCGGTCGACTGCGGACTGGTCAGTACCATCTCTTTACACTTTAGACATACAGCGCGGAAAAACAGGCCCTTCGGCCCACTGGGTCCGTACCAACCAGGTGACACGGTGGCGCAGCGGTAGAGTTGCTGCCTTACAGCGAATGCAGCGCCGGAGACCCGGGTTCGATCCGACTGCGGGTGCTGTCTGTACGGAGTTTGTACGTTCTCCCCGTGACCTGCGTGGGTTTTCTCCGAGATCTTCGGTTTCCTCCCTCACTCCAAACACGTACAGGTGTGTAGGTTTATTGGCTTGGTAAATGTAAAAATTGTCCCTAGTGAGTGTGTAGGGTAGTGTTAATGTGTGGGGATCGCCGGTCGGCACAGATCCGGTGGGCCGAAGGGCCTGTTTCTGCACTGTATGTCTAAACTAAACTAAGCCAGCGATCCCCGCACACTAACACTATCCCACTCACTAAGAACAATTAACCTACAAACCTGTACGTCTTCAGAGTGTGGGAGGAAAAACCCACGCAGGTCACTGGGAGAACGTACAAACTCCACACAGACAGCAATCATAGTCATAATCGAACCCGGGTCTCTGGCGCTGTAAGGCAGCAACTCTACTGCTGCGCCACCGTGCCGCCCTGTTCACAAGAGGCTCAACGGACAGGACCTTCCCCTGTGAGGGGGAATGATCAGACTGTTCTTCACACTCCAAAGACGTACAGGTTCGTAGGTTGATTGGCTTGGTAAAATTGTAAATTGCCCCTCGTGTGTGTGGGACAGTGTTAGTGTGCGGGGATCGCTGGTCGGCAGGCAATTAGAAACTCAAACTTAATGTGTTGGTGCAGTCCATGGCCTTTGGGGTGGCGGGGGTGGGTAGGGGGATGGAAGGCAGCACATCCTCAAGGAAACATTGGCTTCAGCCGTTCCTCTTGTTGTGTTTCAGGGCGTTCTCCCCGTGCTGGATAATGCACTCTCACGGCAAATCCGAGGCATCGTCGCCAGGGTTCGTAAAGAGAGGCCGAGATTCCTAAAGGCAAGTTTGTCATCAGTCTGAAGAAGGGTCCCGACCCGAAAAGTCACCTATCCTTTCCACAGATGCTGCCTGACCCGCTGAGTTACTCCAGCACTCTGTGTCTCTCTTCGTTACCTGCTCTTGGATAGTGGACCTTGAGAGACGAGAGGTTATTGATACACTGGTGATGTGGGGGTTGGGGTGGGGAGGGGGGAATAGGAGATGTGTTGGAAGGGAGGGGCAGGGCAGAGGAGAGAGCAATGGGCACATCAAGGCAAGGATAATCATCTGCCCCTTTTTCACATCGCTGTTTGGAGTAATTTGCTTTGTGTAAATTAGTTTCTCCCACCTAATAAGCAACCCCCACTTCAAAATGACCTTTATCTGTGCACGGCGGGTGGCTCGATTGTATTCATAGAGTCATAGAGTGATACAGTGTGGAAACAGGCCCTTCGGCCCAACTCGCCCACACCCGGCTACCCCAGTCCCACTTGCCTGCGCTTGGTCCATAACCCTCCAAACCTCTCCTATCCATGTATCCGTCCAACTGTTTCTTGTATCTGTCCAAACCTATTCATGTAGAAACAAAGAATTGCAGATGCTGGTTTATATCAAAGATAGATACAAAGTGCTGGAGTAACTGAGCGTGTCAGGCATGCTGTCCGACCTGCTGAGTTACTCCAGCACTTTGTATCTATTGATTGTATTAATGTATCGTCTTTGACTGGCTCGGACACAAACAAAAGCTTTTCACTGTACCTTGGTCCCAGTGAGAATAATAAACCAAACTTGGCTCTAGTTTAGGAAAGGTGGGAGATAATGGAACATTGTTTATATTTGTGCTTTGGAAGGGCAGTTCAGTTTAGTTTAATTTATTGCCACGTGTACAAAGGTACAGTGAAAAGCTTTTGTTGCGTGCTAACCAGCCAGTAGAAAGACAGTACATGATTACAATCGATCCATTTACAGTGTACAGATTCATGGAGAAGCGACACTACTCTACCCCTTGCCCAATGGGAGAGGGGAGAAGAGTGTGGCCAAGGCACGACTTGTCCTTGATTATGCTGCTGGTCTTGCTGAGGCAAGGTGGGGTATAAATGGAGACAGAGACTGCATCAGTAAGGGAGTTCCGAACCCGCACTTTGAAACCTTGCTCCTTTCAGACGTTGACAGGAGAAGCAGAATCGCCGTGACTAACGCACGCTCTCACTTGTCGTTCCAGTTGCTCATCGTGAAACAGGCGGATGAAGCAGAGAGACGGTTCCAACAGTACCTGGTCGAAGACAAGAGTCCCAGTGGGGGAGCCTCGTATGCAGACTTCCTCTCTCATATCCACGTCTCCATCCAGCGATCCCTCCAATAGCCCCCACCCAACCTCAGCTCCAGGAGCTTTCTTGCCTCCTTTAAAAAATAAAATTAAAAAATGTATTTAATTATTATAAAAATGAACTGTGTACGTGGCTGTACATGTGTGTATGTGTACATGGCGAAATGTGCATGCATATAGGTGCCAGCACCTGTGTCACGTGTGTATGTACTGTGTATGTTTACATGGCTTTACATGCATGTGTGTACCTACGTGTGCGTACATGGCTGTACATGCGCGTGTGTGTATATGTGCGAGCATCTTCACGTGCGCACAGGAGAGCACCAGTAATTAGGGAATTAGGCATCAGGATTTGAGTATAGGAGTAAAAAGGTCCTTCTGCAGTTGTACAGGGCCCTGGTGAGACCACATTTGGAGTATTGTGTGCAGTTTTGGTCTCCTAATTTGAGGAAGGACATCCTTGCTATTGAGGTAGTGCAGCGTAGGTTCATGAGGTTAATCCCCTGGATGGCGGGACTGTCATATGAGGAAAGATTGGAAAGACTGGGCTTGTATTCACTGGAGTTTAGAAGGATGAGAGGGGATCTTATAGAAACGTATAAAATTTTAAAAGAACTGGACAAGCTAGATGCAGGATAAATGTTCCCAATGTTGGGGGAGTCCAGAACCAGGGGCCACAGTCTAAGAATAAAGGGGAGGCCATTTAAAACTGAGATGAGAAAAAACTTTTTCACCCAGAAAGTTGTGAATTTGTGGAATTCTCTGTCACAGAGGGCAGTGGAGGCCAAATCACTGGATGAATTTAAAAGAGAGTTAGATAGAGCTCTAGGGGCTAGCGGAATCAAGGGATATGGGGAGAAGGCAGGCACGGGTTACTGATTGTAGATGATCAGCCATGATCACAATGAATGGTGGTGCTGGCTCAAAGGGCCGAATGGCCTCCTCCTGCACCTATTTTCTATGTTTGTTTCTAAATGGGCAATTAGGGTGGGGCACTGGTAAATAGGAATTAGGGTGGGGCACTAGTAAATAGGAATTAGGGTGGGGTACTGGTAAATAGGAATTAGGGTGGGGCACTGGTAAATAGGAATTAGGGTGGGGCACTAGTAAATAGGAATTAGGGTGGGGCATTGGTAAATGAGCAATTATTGGATGGCTGGGAGAATAAGTGAAGGTATGGGTTTCCTCCGGGTGCTCCGGTTTCCACACAATGGTGCTTTTATTGTCAAATGTGCGGTGAAAACACAAGTGAAAAGACCAGCGTGTTTGTCAGATAATTGGACTATAAATTGTCCCAAATGTGTCGTGAGTGGATGAGAAAGTGGACTAACATGGAACTGGTGTGAACGGGTGATCGATGGATGGCAGGGACGGTGGGACAAAGGTCCTGCTTCCAAGCTGTATCTCTAAATCTCTAAAAATGCAGATCCAGTCTGTCTAAAGTTCCATGTTCATAAATGATAGGAGGAGAATTAGGCCATTCGGCCCATCAGGTCCACTCCACCGCTCAATCACGGCTGAACCATCTCTCCATCCCGTTCTCCTGCCTTCTCCCCATAACCCCTGACACCCGTACTAATCAAGAATCTCTGCCTTAAAAATACCCCTTGTCTTGGCCTCCACAGCTGTCAGTGCCAATGAATTCCACAGATTCACCACCCTCTGACGTGCGTTGTACCTTTACTTCCTGTTTTCCCGCTACGTCCGGCACTCTTTGTTTTCGATTCTCTCTGCGTCCCCATCCTTTCCTCGCCGGCTAAAACCATCGGGTCGAAGGAAGAGCGTGGCTGCCGACCGCTGATCTGGGCTCTGTTTCCCTCTCTGGAGGACTTGCAGGCCGAGTCTGGCCTGGTTCTTGGCAGTGCGTTTGTGGAGAGTGCGGTGGACAATGTTCCGAACGCACCTCTTCAATAAAAGCATAGAGTCATACAGCCATGGAAACAGGCCATTCAGCCCAACTTGCCCGGACCAAAAAAATGGGTGAAATACTAACCCTTTGAATCTGAGAATCATACAGCAGAACTTTTATAAATTGCTGTCCTGCAATCCATCAGAAATCCTGATGGTTTGTCATTCTGGCTCAAGTTGTACCTATAGAGTCAAACAGCATAGAAACAGACCATTCGGCCCAACTAGTCCAAGCTGACCCATCCAATTTGGCCAATAATCTCACTAAACCTTTTCTATCCATGTACCAGTCCAAATGTCTTTTAAATGTTGTTTTAGTACTTGCCTCAACTACCTCCTCTGGCACCTCATTCCGCACGCCCACCACTCTGTGTGAAAAATGTTGCCCATCAGACATTAAATCTTTATCCTGTCACGTTAAACCTGTGTCCTCTGGTTCTTGGTTCTTTAAATAAAGACGCTGTGCGTTCACCAATTTGTGGTCGGCACTCCCACCCAGTGGCGAACTGCTGAAATTGCAGGCGGCCCCAATTTGCCACTCCATTCCATTCCCTGCACCCCCTCGTCTTCTAATCTCTGCACATCTTCATTCCCCCAGAAAGCAAGACCTTTCGGGCCTTTTGTGCACCAAAGAGCAATTCACTTCTCCAGCGACCCGGGCAGAACCTGTTCTTACTCTAAACAATTCCAGGGAATCTAAACCTGGAGGGCACAGGTTTAAGATTTAAGTGGTTTAAGAAAATGGAAAGAAGGAAAGGGGCAAGTTCACCACTCAGAAGGTGTTTGGAACGAACTGCCAGATTGCCAGCAATTGCAGTAGTCCACCACTGGGTGGGAGTGTCGACCACAAATTGAATCATCCTGCAATTACAGCAGCGTACCAGTGGGTGGCAGTGGGTTCAATTGGACTTTAATGTCGCAAGATGCAGTGAAATACTTTCTTTCAGAGGTCGGATTCAAGGGTAAAACAAGGCATTGAGCACAAGAGTCAGGAGGCCATCTTCTTCTTCTTCTTCTGTCTTTTGGACCTGCAGCTCCGTTGAGGCGAGCCTGGCCAACGTGTCATCGTCCAGGTCAATCACGAGTAGCTTACAGGCTCATAAACCCTTAAAGAGAAACCAATGTCTTTGCTACGTCAGCAGACCGCAAAATGCCTTGCCTCCCCAAGCCAGGCGGCACCGGCAAAAGCATGCAGGTACAGCAGGCAGTGAAGAAAGCCAATGGAATGTTGGCCTTCATAGCAAGAGGAGTTGAGTACAGGAGCAAAGAGGTCCTTCTGCAGTTGTATAGGGCTCTCGTGAGACCGCACCTGCAGTACTGTGTGTAGTTTTGGTCTCCAAATTTGAGGAAGGATATTCTTGCTATTGAGGGCGTGCAGCGTAGGTTTCCTAGATTAATTCCCGGAATGGCGGGACTGTCATATGTTGAAAGACTGGAGCGACTAGGCTTGTATACACTGGAATTTAGAAGGATGAGAGGAGATCTTATCGAAACATATAAGATTATTAAGGGGTTGGACACGTTAGAGACAGGAAACATGTTCCCAATGTTGGGGGAGTCCAGAACCAGGGGCCACAGTTTAAGAATAATGGATAGGCCATTTAGAACTGAGATGAGGAAAAACTTTTTCAGTCAGAGAGTTGTGAATCTGTGGAATTCTCTGCCTCAGAAAAGGCAGTGGACGCCAATTCTCTGAATGCATTCAAGAGAGAGCTAGATAGAGCTCTTAAGGATAGCGGAGTCAGGGGTTATGGGGAGGAGGCAGGAACGGGGTACTGATTGAGAATGATCAGCCATGATCACATTGAATGGCGGTGCTGGCTCGAAGGGCCGAATGGCCTCCTCCTGCACCTATTGTCTATTGTCAATGTTGAAGGCCTTACCATCGCCAAGCTCAACATCTTCGAACAGGAAGCCATAATACAGCTTCAGAAACGTTTGGTTAGGTCGAATTTGTGTGCAGATCAGGCCACCCCATTACAGGAAGGATTTCGAGGCTTTGGAGAGGGTTGTTTTTACCAGAATGCTCTGGTTTAGAGGAGATTTGCTACAAGGAGAGTTTGGACTTGAAACCTGAATTGTTTTCTTTGGAACGGTTGAGGAGAAACCTGATAAATGTATATTAAAAATCATAAGAGGTGCAGATAGGGGAGACAGTTAGAATGTGTTTCCCGGGGTGAGGATGCCAAAGACGAGGGTTTAGATTTAAGGTGAGAAGGGTAATGTTTAAAGGAGATGCAGGGCAATTTTCTTTTTACACACAGAGGGTGGTGGGTGCCTGGAACATGTTGCCAGGGGAGGTGGTGGAGTTAGATACGATAGCGGTGTTTCACAGGCTTTTTGATAGGCAAATGGATATGCAGGGAACTCAGGGAGATGGAGGATATGCAGGCAGAGGTGTTTAGAGATACAGCGCAGAAACAGGCCCTTTCGACCCACCGGGTCCGCGCCGACCAGCGATCCCCGCACACTAACACTATCCTACACCCACTAAGGACAATCTTTACATTTACCAAGCCAATTAACCTACAAACCTGTACGTCTTTGGAGTGTGGGAGGAAACCGAAGATCTCGGAGAAAACCCATGCAGGTCATGGGGAGGCAATAGACAATAGGTGCAGGAGTAGGCCATTCAGCCCTTCGAGCCAGCACCGCCATTCAATGCGATCATGGCTGATCACTCTCAATCAGTACCCCGTTCCTGCCTTCTCCCCATACCCCCTCACTCCGCTATCCTTAAGAGCTCTATCCAGCTCTCTCTTGAAAGCATCCAACGAACTGGCCTCCACTGCCTTCTGAGGCAGAGAATTCCACACCTTCACCACTCTCTGACTGAAAAAGTTCTTCCTCATCTCCGTTCTAAATGGCCTACCCCTTATTCTTAAACTGTGGCCCCTTGTTCTGGACTCCCCCAACATTGGGAGCATGTTTCCTGCCTCTAATGTGTCCAATCCCCTAATTATCTTATATGTTTCAATAAGATCCCCCCTCATCCTTCTAAATTCCAGCGTACAAACTCCGTACAGACAGCGCCCAAAGTGGGGATGGAACCCGGGTCTCCGGCGCTCCATTCGCTGTAAGGCAGCAATGCCACTGTGCTGCCCTGGAGATTGGTTTAAATTGCTATCGTGTTCAGCACAGAAACTATGGGCCGAAGGGCCTGTTCCCGTGCTGTACTGACTGTTCCATGTCCAGTCTTCCCCAGTACCTCACCCAAGTCTAACAATGACCTTTGTATCTCATCCAGGGCTCCCACTATTTCTTCCCAAGCTTCTCACAGCATCCTTGGATATATCCGATCAGGCCTGGGAAATTTGGTGACCTTCATATGCCTTAGAACCATCTGCAAGGCATCTTCAAAGACTGACCCAAGATTCCCAGTCTTCATGTCTTTCTTCACAGTAAAGACAGAGGAGAAATACTCATTGAGGACCACCCTCATCTCCTTCGACCCAGTCTCAGAGATGACCACTTTGGTTTCTTAGGGGTTAACACGCGGAGAACGTGCAAACTCCGTACAGACAGCACCTGTGGTCGGGATCGAACGTGGGTCTCCAGCGCTGTAAGGCAGTGACTCCACCACTGCGCCACCGTGCCGCCCTGAAACAGAGTCATACAATAGGGAATTGGATGCTCATTCCCATCAAAACAGGATCACATCTCTTCCAACGACGTGCCACCAGACCGATGGGCCACGGCCTGCAGGGGGAGCCACCGAGTCCCCAAGGACCGGAGAACCGGAGAGGAGGGGGATGGGGGATGCAAGAACAAGGGCCGGTAAGAAACTTGACCGGGGTCTTGCCATCCTTCTGTGCCCTCGAGGTCGACCCTGAGGCACGAAGCCCTGAAGGTGGCCGGGCGAGGAGAGGGATAAGGGTTCGCTGGACAATCCGGACAGAGGTGATGGCTGTAGGTCCTGCAGCAGCCTGGGCTGGGCACTGCACAGTCACGGGGAGAACGTGCAAACTCCCTACAGACAGCACCCGTAGTCAGGATCGAACCCTGGTCTCTGGCGCTGTAAGGCAGCAACTCTACCGCTGCACCACCTACTCGCGATAGAGAAACACCGAAGATAGACATTAAAAAGATGGAGCAACTCAGCGGGACAGGCAGCATCTCTGGAGAGAAGGGACAGGTGACTTCTTCAGATTGAGAGTCAGGGGAGAGGGAGGCACAAAGATAAGGAAGGGCAAGGCGTGAAAAGGAGGCATCAAAAGA